>NC_053024.1:509116411-509231846 GCF_003073215.2 Triticum urartu | reverse complement strand
AAGAATGCATTAGAATGTTTGGCACTAAATATTTTAATGATGAGCATGATTGCAATGTTGTTAGTATAAATTCCCTGAATATCCATGATGCTAATGATATGCAAATCCTCAAGCTTGGGGAAGCTATGTTTGATGAAGATGATATTTTTTGTCCCCAAGTTTTGATGAGCAAATTTATTATGATGAAATCATGCCTCCTATTTATGATGATTATATTGATGAAAGTGGATTTGGAGAGGTCATGAATTTATTTAGTAATGATTCCACTATTTCGGAAGAGGTTCCAATTGATTACGAGAACAAAGTTGTTATCTATGATGATTATTGTGATGACTTGTATGCTATAAAGAATAATGATATCCATGAAACTTGTCATCATGATTTTAGTTTTCAATTGGATTATGCCTCACATGATAGTTATTTTGTTGAGTTTGCTCCCACTATTATTCATGAGAAGAATTTTGCTTGTGTGGAGAGTAGTAAATTTTCTATGCTTGTAGATCATGAAAAGAATGCTTTAGGTGCTGGTTATATTTTTGAATTCATTCATCATGCTACTGAAAATTATTATGATGGAGGAATATATGCTTGTAGGAATTGCAATAATATCAAGTTTCCTTTCTATGTGCTTAAAGTTTTGAAGTTTTGCTTGCTTTACCTTCCTATGCAAGTTGATTCTTGTTCCCACAAGTTGTTTTCTCACAAAATCCCGATGCATAGGAAGTGGGTTAGACTTAAATTTGCTAGTCATATTCTTCATGATGCTCTCTTTATGTTACAATTCTTATCTTTTATGTGAGCATCATTGAAATCATCATGCCTAGCTAGGGGCGTTAAACGGTAGCGCTTGTTGGGAGGCAACCCAACTTTATTTTTATTCCTTGCTTTTTGTTTCTGTTTAGTAATAGTAATCCATCTAGCCTCTGTTTATATGTGGTTTTATGCTTTTAATTAGTGTGTGTGCCAAGTAGAACCTTTGGGAAGACTTGGGGAAAGTCTTGTTGATCATGCTGTAAAAAACAGAAACTTTAGCGCTCACAAGAATTGCTGCCATTTTTATTTGGAAAGTTCTATTTAGTTAATTATTTTTTCCGATGATTAATAGATAAATTACTCAGGTCCAGCAATTTATTTTAGAATTTTACGGGTTCCAGAAGTTTGCGTTAGTTATAGATTACTACAGACTGTTCTGTTTTTGACAGATTCTGTTTTTCATGTGTTGTTTGCTTATTTTAATGAATCTATGGCTAGTAAAATAGTTTATAAACCATAGAGAAGTTGGAATACAGTAGGTTTAACACCAATATAAATAAATAATGAGTTCATTACAGTACCTTGAAGTGGTGTTTTGTTTTCTTTCGCTAACGGAGCTCACGAGTTTTCTGTTAAGTTTTGTGTTGTGAAGTTTTCAAGTTTTGGGTAAAGATTCGATGGACTATGGAATAAGGAGTGGCAAGAGCCTAATATTGGGTATGCCCAAGGCACCACAAGTTAATATTCAAGTACAACCAAGATCCTAACCTTGGGGATGCCTCGGAAGGCATCCCCTCTTTCGTCTTCGTTCATCGGTAACTTTACTTGGAGCTATATTTTTATTCACCACATGATATGGGTTTTTCTTGGAGCGTCAATTTATTTTGTTAAGATTTTCTTGCTGTTATTTGGAAAAAAATTTGCATCTTTTATTTCAATAAAAGTGGCATTGATAGCCTTTACTATGCCAATTTTAGAAGTCCACATGTTGTTGTTTGAAAACAGAAAGTTTACCGCTGTTGCAATAATTCCTTAGAAAAGTCAGAATGTGATAAAATGTTGAAACCTTTTTCATATTAATCTCTGATAAATTTACTACATTTGGAATTTTCTTTGATAATTTTTGGAGCTAGGTAAGTATGGATGTTGCTGCATTCTTTACAGACTGTCCTGTTTAGGCAGATTGCTGTTATGTTTGCATTGTTTGTATATGTATGCTTTTTTAATGATTCTATTTGAGGATAGGACTATTAAATAAGAAGAGGAATTTGGTATGCAATGTTGAATAATAATTTTAGTGATTTGCTACAGTAGAGTATGATAAAGTTTTTGCAATGGTTTATACTAACTTATCTCACGAGTCCTTGTTGAGTTTTGTGTGGATGAAGCTTTTGAGATTTAGGGAGACCGCGATATGAGAGGAATTAAGGAGACACAAAAGCTCAAGCTTGGGGATGCCCAAGGCACCCCAAGATAATATTTCAAGAAGTCTCAAGCGTCTAAGCTTGGGGATGCCCCTTTGCCATCCCACCTTTCTTCTTCAACAACTATCGGTTAGTATCGGTTGATCCTAAGTTTTTGCTTCTTCACATGATGTTTACCATTCTTAGAATGCCATTTTCTTTTATTTTGCTTGCTGTTTGAATAAAGTATCAAGATCTGAAATTCTTAAATTTTAGAGAGTCTTCACATAGTTGCATAATTATTCAACTACTCATTGATCTTCACTTATATCTTTTGGAATAGTTTGTCATTTGCTCTAGTACTTCACTTATATCTTTTTAGAGCACGGTGGTGGTTTTATTTTGAAGAAATAGATGAACTATCATGCTTCACTTATATTATTTTGAGAGTCTTTAGAACAGCATGGTAAATTGCTTTGGTATGAATTTAGTCCTAATATGATGGGCATCCAAGATGGGTATAATAAAAACTTTCATATAAAGTGCATTGAATACTATGAGAAGTCTGATACTTGATAATTGTTTTGAGATATGGAGATGGTGATATTAGAGTCATGCTAGTTGAGTAGTTGTGAATTTGAGAAATACTTGTGTTGAAGTTTGTGATTCCCATAGCATGCACGTATGGTGAACCGTTATGTGATGAAGTCGGAGCATGATTTATTTATTGATTGTCCTCCTTATGAGTGGCGGTCGGGGACAAGCGATGGTCTTTTCCTACCAATCTATCCCCCTGGGAGCATGCGCGTAGTACTTTGTTTCGATAACTAATAGATTTTTGCAATAAGTATGTGAGTTCTTTATGACTAATGTTGAGTCCATGGATTATACGCACTCTCACCCTTCCACCATTGCTAGCATCTCTAATACCGTGCACTTTTTGCCGGTATCATAAACCCACCATATACCTTCCTCAAAACAGCCACCATACCTACCTATTATGGCATTTCCATAGCCATTCCGAGATATATTGCCATGCAACTTTCCACCGTTCCGTTTATTATGACACACTTCATCATTGTCATATTACTTTGCATGATCATGTAGTTGACATCGTATTTGTGGCAAAGCCACCGTTCATAATTTGTTCATACATGTCAGTCATGAGTCATTGCACATCCCGTACACCGCCGGAGGCATTCATATAGAGTCATATCTTGTCCTAAGTATCGAGTTGTAATTCTTGAGTTGTAAGAAAATAAAAGTGTGATGATCATCATTATTAGAGCATTGTCCCGGTGAGGAAAGGATGATGGAGACTATGATTCCCCCACAAGTCGGGATGAGACTCTGGACGGAAAAAAAGAGGCCAAAGAAGCCCAAATAAAAAAAGAGGCCATAAAAAAGAGAAGGCCCAAATAAAAAATAAAAATAAATAAAAATAAAAAATGAGAGAAAAAGAGAGAAGGGGCAATGCTACTATCCTTTTACCACACTCGTGCTTCAAAGTAGCTCCATGATCTTCATGATAGAGAGTCTCCTATGTTGTCACTTTCATATACTAGTGGGAATCTTTCATTATAGAACTTGGCTTGTATATTCCAATGATGGGCTTCCTCAAAATGCCCTAGGTCTTCGTGAGAAAGCGAGTTGGATGCACACCCACTAGTTTCTTTTGTTGAGCTTTCATACACTTATAGCTCTAGTTCATCCGTTGCATGGCAATCCCTACTCACTCATGTTGATATCTATTGATGGGCATCTCCATATCCCGTTGATACGCCTAGTTGATGTGAGACCATCTTCTCCTTTTTGTCTTCTCCACAACCACCATTCTATTCCACCTATAATGCTATGTCCATGGCTCATGCTCATGTATTGCGTGAAGATTGAAAAAGTTTGAGAACATCAAAAGTATGAAACAATTGCTTGGCTTGTCATCGGGGTTGTGCATGATTTAAATATATTGTGTGGTGAAGATGGAGCATAGCCAAACTATATGATTTTATAGGGATAGCTTTCTTTGGCCATGCTATTTTGAGAAGACGTGATTGCTTAGTTAGTATGCTTGAAGTATTATTGTTTTTATGTCAATATTAAACTTTTGTCTTGAATCTTATGGATCTGAATATTCTTGCTACAATAAAGAGAAATACATGATGAATATGTTAGGTAGCATTCCACATCAAAAATTCAGTTTTTATCATTTACCTACTCGAGGACGAGCAGGAATTAAGCTTGGGGATGCTGATACGTCTCCAACGTATCTATAATTTTTTATTGTTCCATGCTATTATATTACCAACCTTGGATGTTTTATATGCATTTATATGCTATTTTATATGATTTTTGGGACTAACCTATTAACCCAGAGCCCAGTGCTAGTTTCTGTTTTTTTCCTTGTTTTAGAGTATCGCAGAAAAGGAAATCAAATGGAGTCCAATTGACCTGAAACTTCACGGAACTTATTTTTGGAAGGAAAGCAACCCGGGATACTTGGAGTCCACGTAAGGGAAGCAACGAGGATGCCACGAGGCAGGGGGGCGCGCCCACCCCCCCTGGGCGCGCCCTCCACCCTCGTGGGGCCCTCGTGGCTCCCCTGGCGTACTTTTTCCGCCTATATATCTCCATATACCCTAAAACATCCGGGAGCACAATAGATCGGGAGTTCCGCCGCCAGAAGCCTCCGTAGCCACCGAAAACCAATCTAGACCCGTTTCGGCACCCTGCCGGAGGGGGGAATCCCTCTCCGGTGGACATCTTCATCATCCCGGTGCTCTCCATGACGAGGAGGGAGTAGTTCTCCCTCGGAGCTGAGGGTATGTACCAGTAGCTATGTGTTTGATCCCCCTCTCTCTCTCTCGTGTTCTTGATTTGGCACGATCTTGATGTATCGCGAGCTTTGCTATCATAGTTGGATCTTGTGTTTCTCCTCCCCCTCTACTCTCTTGTAATGGATTGAGTTTTCCCTTTGAAGTTATCTTATTGGATTGAGTCTTTAAAGATTTGAGAACACTTGATGTATGTCTTGCCGTGCGTATCTGTGGTGACAATGGGATACCACGTGATTCACTTGATGTATGTTTTGGTGATCAACTTGTGGGTTCCGCCCATGAACCTATGCATAGGGGTTGGCACACGTTTTCGTCGTGATTCTCCGCTAGGAACTTTGGGGCACTCTTTGAGGTCCTTTGTGTTGGTTGAATAGATGAATCTGAGATTGTGTGACGCATATCGTATAATCATACCCACGGATACTTGAGGTGACATTGGAGTATCTAGGTGACATTAGGGTTTTGGTTGATTTGTGTCTTAAGGTGTTATTTTACTACAAACTCTAGGGCTGTTTGTGACACTTATAGGAATAGCCCAACGAATTGATCGGAAAGAATAACTTTGAGGTGGTTTCGTACCCTACCATAATCTCTTCGTTCGTTCTCCGCTATTAGTGACTTTGGAGTGACTCTTTGTTGCATGTTGAGGGATAGTTATGTGATCCAATTATGTTATCATTGTTGAGGGAACTTACACTAGCGAAAGTATGAACCCTAGGCCTTGTTTCCTATCATTGCAATACCGTTTATGCTCACTTTTATCACTTGCTACCTTGCTGTTTTTATATTTTCAGATTACAAAGACTATTATCTACTATCCATATACCACTTGTATCACCATCTCTTCGCCGAACTAGTGCACCTATACAATTTACCATTGTATTGGGTGTGTTGGGAACACAAGAGACTCTTTTTTATTTGGTTGCAGGGTTGCTTGAGAGGGACCATCTTCATCCTACGCCTTCTACGGATTGATAAACCTTAGGTCATCCACTTGAGGAAAATTTGCTACTGTCCTACAAACCTCTGCACTTGGAGGCCCAACAACGTCTACAAGAAGAAGGTTGTGTAGTAGACATCAAGCTCTTTTCTGGCGCCGTTGCCGGGGAGGTGAGTGCTTGAAGGTATATCTTTAAATCTTGCAATCGAGTCTTTTAGTTTCTTGTTTTATCACTAGTTTAGTTTATGCCAACACGCATGGATTAACCATGTGTGCACACAAAGTCAATGCACATTTACTTTTGGCATACCATTAACAATTCAAAAATCATGTCATGCATCTGTACCCAGCAGTTACTCACCTTTACTTCTCTACAATGTCATGTGAGTATTAAAATTGTATTGGTTCAATACGGAAACTAAAAAGGGTTTCAATCCGCATCCCAATGGACATCAATTGTGGTTCAGATTACAAGAAGGTGCGCCTCCCTGTGCACTTCGTCCGCCTCCCATCGATGTGAGACTTTCTTACTTTTCTGTCTTCTCTATATTTAACCCTATCGTCATACTCTATTCCACCTGTAGTGCTATATCCATGGCTTGTGCTCATGTATTGCGTAAGAGTTAAAACGCTGAAGCGCGTTAAAAAGTATGAACCAATTGCTCGGCTTGCCGTCGGGGTTGTGCATGATAAATACTTTGTGTTAAGAAGACAGAGCATGACAAGACTATATGATTTTGTAGGGATAACTTATTTTACCATTGATATTTTGAAAGACATGGTTTCTTGTTGATATGCTTGAGTATCTAAATCATCATGTCAAAACTAGACTATTGCTTTGAATCACATAAAAAGTCCAATTGTCCATGTTATAAAGAAAAGAACATGATATGACATGTTAAACAACACTCCACATCAAAAATTCCGTTTTTATCACCTACCTACTCGAGGACGAGTAGGAGTTAAGCTTGGGGATGCTGATACATCTCCAATGCATCTATAATTTTTTATTGTTCCATATTGTTATATTATCAATCTTGGATGTTTTATAGTCATTTTATATCATTTTTTGGTACTAACTATTGACATAGTGCCAAGTGCCAGTTCTTGTTTTTCCGTCTTTTTTTAACATCGCAGAAAATCAATATCAGACGGAGTGCAAATGCCACGAAACTTTACGGAGATTTTTAATGGACTAGAAGGAACATGTTGGGCCCTGGTTGCACCTGGGGGGAGTCCCGAGGAGGGGACAACCCGCTAGGGCGCGCCAGGAGGCCCAGGCGCGCCCTGGTGGGTTGTGCCCACCTCGGGTGCCCCGGACCGCCTCTTTTCTCTATAAATACCCAAAAATTCCCAAAGCCCTAGGGGAGTCGATGAAATATTCATTGAGCCGCCGCAGAGTCCAGAACCACCTGATCCAATCTAGACACCATCTCGGATGGGGTTCACCACCTCCATTGGTGCCTCTCCGATGATGTGTGAGTAGTTCTTCGTAGACCATCGGGGCCATAGTTAGTAGCTAGATGGCTTCATCTCTGTCTCTTGATTATCAATACAATGGTCTCTTGGAGATCCATATGATGTAACTCTTTTTGCGGTGTGTTTGTTGGGATCTGATGAACTTTGAGTTTATGACCAGTCATATCTTTTTATATCCATGAAAGTTATTTGAGTTTCTTTGATCTCTTATATGCATGATCTCTTATAGCCTCGTATTTCTTCTCCGGTATTTGGGTTTTGTTTGGCCAACTTGATCTATTTATCCTGTAATGGGAAGAGGTGCTGGTAGTGGGTTCAATCTTACGATGCTTGATCCCAGTGACAGAAAGGGAACCGACACGTATGTATCATTGCTACTAAGGATAAAAAGATGGGATCTATATCTACGCAATAGCTAAACGGATCTTGTCTACATCATGTCATCATTCTTATTGCATTACTTTGTTTTCCCATGAACTTAATACACTAGATGCATGCTGGATAGCAGTCGATGTGTGGAGTAATAGTCGTAGATGCAGGCAGGAGTCGGTCTACTAATCTTGGACGTAATGCCTATGTAATGATCATTGCCTGGATATCGTCATAATTGTTTGAGGTTCTATCAATTTCCCAACAGTAATTTGTTTACCCACCGTTTGCTATCTTTCTTGAGAGAAGCCACTAGTGAAACCTACGGCCCTCGGGTCTTCTACCTCATATATTTGCTTGCGATCTATTTTTCCTTTGCATTTTTATTCAGATCTATTAAACCAAAAATACTTTGCTGCACTTTATTTTATTTGCGATCTATTATTTCAATCTACTACAATTTTCTGGCATCGTTACCCGAAAGGGATTGACAACCCCTTTAACACGTCGGGTTGCGAGGTGTTGTTATTTGTGTGCAGGTGTTGTTTACGTTGTGTTGCTTGGTTCTCCTACTGGTTCGATAACCTTGGTTTCTTCACTAAGAGAAATACCTATCGTCGCTGTGCTGCATCATCCCTTCCTCTTTGAGGAAATACCAACGTAGTCCTAGCAGACAGGAGCTTTTCTGGCGCTATAGTCAGAGAGTTATCACGCAGTTCCTTACCTCCCTCGTAGTAGAAGGAAAAATCTTGGTTTTGGTATCTTTCAGATTCCTCATAGTGATCAACAGATATAAATACCAAGTGACTCAGAGAATAGAGCTATGCTCCCCGACAACGGCGCCAGAAAAAGGTCTTGATAACCCACAAGTATAGGGGATCACAATAGTTTTTTAGGGTAGAGTATTCAACCCAAATTTATTTATTCGACACAAGGGGAGCCAAAGTCACGAGTATTAGCAGTTGAGTTGTCAATTCAATCACACGTGAAAGACGTAATATCTGCAGCAAAGTATTTAGTAGCAAAGTAGTATGGAAGTAACGGTAATAGTGGCAAAAGTAACAGTAGCAGTTTTGTAGTGATTGTAACAACAGTAGCAACGAAAGTAACTTAGCAAAGATCAATATGTGAAAAGCTCATAGGCAATGGATCAGCAATGATAATTGTGTTGGATAATATTCATCATGTAGCAGTCATAACATAGGGTGACACAGAACTAGCTCCAATTCATCAATATAATGTAGGCATGTATTCCGTATATAGTCATACATGCTTATGGAAAAGAACTTGCATGCCATCTTTTGTCGCAGCGGGATCCTAATGGAAAAACTAAGGGATATTAAGGCCTCCTTTTAATAGAGAACCGGACCAAAGCATTAGCACTTAGTGAATACATGAACTCCTCAAACTACGGTAATCATCGGAAAGAATCCTAAATATTGTCACCTTGGGGTATGCGGATCATAACTCATAATAGGTGTCTACAACTTGCAAGAAGGATTAAGAACACAAATATATTCATGAAAACATAATAGGTTCAGATCTGAAATCATGGCACTCGGGCCCTAGTGACAAGCATTAAGCACAGCAAAGTCATAGCAACATCAATCTCAGAACATAGTGGATACCAGGGATCAAACCCTAACAAAACTAACTCGATTACATGATAAATCTCATACAACCCATCACCGTCCAGCAAGCCTACGACGGAATTACTCACGCACGGCGGTGAGCATCATGAAATTGGTGATGGAGGAAGGTTGGTGATGATGATGGCCACTAATCCCCCTCTCCGGAGCCACGAACGGACTCCAGATCAACCCTCCTGATGAAGAACAGGAGCCGGCGGCTCCATATCGAAAAACGTGATGAATCATTCTCTTTGATTTTTTTCTCCCTGAATACGGTTCTATGGAGTTGGAGTTAAGGTCGGAGAAGGTCTAGGGCGCCCACAAGCCCTCTAGGTGCGCCCCAGGTGGCGCCCCTAGGCTTGTGGCCACTGGGTGGACCCCCTCTGGTAACTTCTTGTGCTAGTATTTTTTATATATTCCATCAAAATTCTACATAATTTTTCATGTAAATCCGAGAACTTTTATTTCTGCACAAAAATAACACCATGGCAATTCTGCTGAAAACAGTGTCAGTCTGGGTTAGTTCCATTCAAATCATGCAAATTAGATTCCAAAAGAAGGGCAAAAGAGTTTGGAAAAGTAGATACAATGGAGACGTATCACCCCGTACTCAAGGAGATTGAAAAATGGGGAAAGGATATGCGATCAAAGAACATTTGGTAACCATTGTTGGGGAACGTAGTAATTTCAAAAAAAATCCTACGCACACACAGGATCATGGTGATGCATAGCAACGAGAGGGGAGAGTGTGTCCACGTACCCTCATAGACCGAAAGCGGAAGCGTTAGCACAACGCGGTTGATGTAGTCGTACGTCTTCACGATCCGACCGATCCAAGTACCGAACGCACGGCACCTCCAAGTTCAGCACTCGTTCAGCTCGATGACGCCCCACGAACTCCGATCCAGCAGAGCTTCATGGGAGAGTTTCGTTAGCACGACGGCCTGATGACGGTGATGATGATGCTACCGACGCAGGGCTTCGCCTAAGCACCGCTACGATATGATCAAGGTGGATTATGGTGGACGGGGGCACCGCACACGGCTAGGAGAGATCAACGGATCAACTTGTGTGTCTAGAGGTACCCCCCTGCCCCCGTATATAAAGGAGCAAGGGGGAGGCCGGCCGGCCCCTGTATGCACGCCAGGAGGAGGAGTCCTCCTCCTAGTAGGAGTAGGACTCCCCTCTTTCCTACTCCTACTAGGAGGGGGAAAGGAAGGGGGAGAGGGAGAAGGAAAGGGGCCCCCCTCCCCTAGTCCAATTCGGACCAAAGGGGGAGGGGCGCGTGGCCTGCCCTAGGCCTGCCTTCTCTCTCTCTCCACTAAGGCCCATAAGGCCCACTATTTCTCCCGGGGGGTTCCGCTAACCCTCCGGCACTCCGGTTTTCTCAGAAACCACCCGGAACACTTCCGGTGTCCGAATATAGCCGTCCAATATATCGATCTTTACGTCTCGACCATTTCGAGACTCCTCATCATGTCCGTGATCATATCCGGTACTCCGAACTACCTTCGGTACATCAAAACACAAAAACTCATAATACCGATCGTCACTGAACTTTAAGCATGCGGACCCTACGGGTTCGAGAACTATGTAGACATGACTGAGACACGTCTCCGGTCAATAACCAATAGCGGAACCTGGATGCTCATATTGGCTCCTACATATTCTACGAAGATCTTTATCGGTCAAACCGCATAACAACATACATTGTTCCCTTTGTCATCGGTATGTTACTTGCCCGAGATTCGATCGCCGGTATCTCAATACCTAGTTCAATCTCGTTACCGGCAAGTCTCTTTACTCGTTCCGTAATACATCATATCGCAACTAACTCATTAGTTACAATGCTTGCAAGGCTTATAGTGATGTGTATTATCGTGGGCCCAGAGATACCTCTCTGACAATCGGAGTGACAAATCCTAATCTTGATCTATGCCAACTCAACAAGTACCATTGGAGACACCTGTAGAGCACCTTTATAATCACCCAGTTACGTTGTGACGTTTGGTAGCACACAAAGTGTTCCTCCGGTAATCGGGAGTTGCATAACCTCATAGTCATAGGAACATGTATAAGTCATGAAGAAAGCAATAGCGGTAAACTAAACAATCAAGTGCTAAGCTAACGGAATGGGTCAAGTAAATCACATCATTCTCCTAATGATGTGATCTCGTTAATCAAATGACATCTCATGTCTATGGTTAGGAAACTTAACCATCTTTGATTAACGAGCTAGTCAAGTAGAGGCATACTAGTGACACTCTGTTTGTCTATGTATTCACACATGTACTAAGTTTCCGGTTAATACAATTCTAGCATGGATAATAAACATTTATCATGAGATAAGTAAATAAAATAATAACTTTACTATTGCCTCTATGGCATATTTCCTTCAACCACACCCTGGGAAGGCATGTTTATTGATGGAAGAAGCGGAAGAGGGATAAGGTGGACCCTATGTTTGCTACTGCAGGCACACCAAATCCCTTCAAATAATCCTAAAACCAACACTACACCAATTTCATCAGGGGTAGATACAAATTTAATTATGAGACC
This sequence comes from Triticum urartu, assembly GCF_003073215.2. NCBI lineage: Eukaryota > Viridiplantae > Streptophyta > Magnoliopsida > Poales > Poaceae > Triticum > Triticum urartu. Next base: position 509,219,878 of record NC_053024.1, on the reverse strand, counting down.
AAGGAACGTGAATTGGATGGTAAAGACCAAAAGTCAAGGAACTCCATGTAATTAACTAAGCCTTTCAAAGATCATCAACAAGGATGTCGTCCAGGAGAACAGTATCTTATACGGCAACAAAGTCACCTTGGATGAGCGAGCGACTCGCTTGAAAGGATAGGTTGACTACCTGTCACCCTTGTACTCCTCCATGGAAAACACCCTTGTTCCTCCAAATATAATTGAAGTATGCAGCCCTAAAGTGAATGACTGGCGATGGGGTGGTGGTCTTGTGTATACGAATAGTTGTTATCTTAAATTTTTCCCAAACTTGACTATCTATAGTAACCTTGTCATCGTGTTACTTAAAGCATCTACAACCAGACTTACCAAATATGCCCCCCTAAACGCCCGCGGACGTGCCTGGTCAGTGATCGGGCGTGTCTGTTTTGAACCCCTATTTCTCCATCTATGTAGCCACACTCCTCATTTTCTCCCTCATATGTCCGGTCACTTGCATGTGTTTGGTGGATATGAAGAGAGAGAAAGAAAAGAATGAATAAAGAAAGAGAAAAGGTGGTCTGGGGTGGGCCGCGCTCTACGTGGCGGACCAACTAGGCGCATCTGTGAGCCCTTATATCCTCCCCGAGATGTATAAGGATGATATGAGGGGTCCGGTTGGGTCACTTTTTTCCTTCTCTCTCCTATTCGGTCACTGACCGAGCGTGTCCGCGGATGTTTGAGGAGGATTTGAGGATGCTGGTTCTAGATGCTCTTGTGTTTTTAAGATGCATTCTTAAATTAACATTGTCATCGTCTTATGTAGAGTTATCGATCCTATTCTTTATATTTTATGTACTTGAGAAGGTTTCCTACATAGTGAAATATCAAGTAATAATTATCTTCTATTTTATTGGTATCAACAAATGTCGCCGACCTAGACTTTAGTATTGTTCTATTCATAAGCCTAACATCATATATTTTTCCACTAGAAGGTTCTATATTGTAACTGTTCCCTAGATCTTTCGTGTTCACAAACCTTTCTAGTATCACCTATAGGAAACATGTGACAGAAGAGTGGTTTGTGAACCTTTCGGGGCAAAATACCTCAGGAACTGTCAAGCTACAAGCTCTTAATGGTAACGTACAAGTGTAGATAAGGATAGTTCTCTAGTATTCTAAGAATACGAAGAGAACTATCCTCAAGTCTAGATGAGCGACATTTGTTGATGCTAATAAAAGAGAAGAGAATTATTCTTTGTTGTTTCATACCTAGGAAGTATCCTCTCTAGGTTTTCTCATAATAGTTATCATGGCACCAAAAATGAGCCTTTTAGCTCAAAAATGGTGTCATGGCAACAAAAAATGATACCTTGGAAGCAAAAACGAGTCATTGGTAATGTGGTAATGTGGTAATGTTGCTACATGCTAATTAGTTTGATAATTATTGTTGCTATGTGCTAATGTGTAATGTTTGGTATATATGTTGATATAGAAGGCATTTTTTATGTTGATATATATGCTAATATTTTTTTTATGTTTCTATATGTTTGATATCTATGCTGATATATTTTGTTATTTGCTAATGACATATTTTTCGTCGACATCATCAATAGTTTCTCTCCAAATGCGGTAAAGGGCGGGTGCGCGTCTTGGGCCGGCACACAATCTTTTAGGGTAAGATCAGATTCGATTGTGGGCTCGGTTAATTAAATGGCGGTTACTGAACATCAAATACTATAGTGCACTCATGGGTTGACCCAAAAGCACAGTGCACATAATTTATTGTTTAAATGATTGGGATAATGTTTAGAATGGTTTTGAGGTCTCAAAATGTACCTTTTTATGTAGACCAATACAAAGCCACGTAAAAATATCCAACGTGTTTGGAATTATAGTATATTTTATTTGAAAAATTAATTGCAATTTATTTATTAAAGGGATTTGAATTTTAAGTGTGTTATATATTGCTCCAGAAATTATGGAATACTTATTCTAGCTTCCTAATAATATTGGAAGGCTATAATGCGGATTTCAAGAGAAATCGCCACATGAAATCTCTTATTTTAACATAGATGGAATCAAACCATTTTATTAAATTTGCATTTTATTTCAGGTTTAATCCAAAATTATTTTCTTTTATTTCTTATTAAAATTTGGGAGGGCCAACATAATGAACATGAGGCTCTAGCCAAATTTATTAGGGTTTAAGAGGGTATGTTTTGACAATGGGCATTTAAGGTTTTAGCCCTTTCCAAAAGATGAGGGTTGAAAAAATTATCATTTCATATTAACATTGAATGCAATATGATGCTCAGAAATGATTATGATATAGGAATCAATTTCTAAGAGAAGTATGGGTCATGGACTATTACAAGAGCTCATTCCCATCATCATTCCTTGTCCCTCTCCTCCGCATAGAGGAAAGAGGGTTATAAGCGGGTGCAGGCTTTTGGCAGGCAACCTCCATGAAGGTGGTTAGTTTGATTTTGATCATCATATTTTGGAGTTCCCAAAAAACCTAAAAAAATCTACACAATATGAATGTATTCTACATGTGTATAAAGTCTAACTATGAAATACATTATAGTGAGAGCTACACAAAAAGACAAAATCATGCATTTCTAATAGTGAACAGTGTTTGTACTGTTCACCAATTTCAGATCATAATTTTGTCTTTTTGTGTAGCTCTCACCATAATGTATATCATCATCAAAAACTGTACACATGTAGAATATATCCATAAGAACATGTATGATTTTTTAAGATTTTTTTGAAACGTAAAATATTTTTTACTTTATTTTTAAAAATGGCCTTCATGGAGGTCGCGAGCCATTGGCATTTTCCAGATTATAAGCCTTCTATTGTACTTGCTCTTAGCCGCAATTTTTGTTTCTTTTGTAAATCAAGTGGGCTCATTTGGAGCACTTTCAAGTGCACAAGTAGTAACTCCAAGTGATGGCATGCCAACAGACATACACGATGAGACAAGGGAGCAAGTACGAATTCAATGTGTACCAAAAATATCAATATTTCGTCATTATGGCATGGGAGAAAACATAAAAAAGGTAGTTTAACATTTACAGCAAAATGACTTATATTTCAACATGTTTACTTGAACGTACATTGCTACTTCATAATAAGGTCATGGTTAGAGCATCTATAATCGGACCTCTCAAACCGGACTCATAAGGCCGGGCGGACCGCCCGGTCATTGTCCGGTCACGGTTTTTTGACCTAAACGAGCCTCTCAAACGGCCCTCGAACTCCCGAGCTGACCGACACCTTCTATATTTAGTTTAAATATGGGACAGATATGGGGCACCCGGTCACGCCCACCATGTCGGCCTGACGGCGTGGCCCCACACGGACTTCCAAATGACCAACTACCCCATGCCGAAAGATCCATGGACATAAAAATGAAGGAAATATGCCCTAGAGGCAATAATAAAGTTATTATTTATTTCCTTATATCATGATAAAAGTTTATTATTCATGCTAGAATTGTATTAACCGGAGACATAATACATGTGTGAATACATAGACAAACAGAGTGTCACTAGTATGCCTCTACTTGACTAGCTCGTTAATCAAAGATGGTTATGTTTCCTAACCATGGACAAAGAGTTGTTATTTGATTAACGGGATCACATCATTAGTTGAATGATCTGATTGACATGACCCATTCCATTAGCTTAGCACCCGATCGTTTAGTATGTTGCTATTGCTTTCTTCATGACTTATACATGTTCCTATGACTATGAGATTATGCAACTCCCGTTTGCCAGAGGAACACTTTGTGTGCTACCAAACGTCACAACGTAACTGGGTGATTATAAAGGAGCTCTACAGGTGTCTCCAAAGGTACATGTTGGGTTGGCGTATTTCGAGATTAGGATTTGTCACTCCGATTGTCGGAGAGGTATCTCTGGGCCCTCTCGATAATGCACATCACTTAAGCCTTGCAAGCATTGCAACTAATGAGTTAGTTGCGGGATGATGTATTATAGAACGAGTAAAGAGACTTGCCGGTAACGAGATTGAACTAGGTATGGGATACCGATGATCGAATCTCGGGCAAGTAACATACCGATGACAAAGGGAACAACGTATGTTGTTGTGCGGTCTGACCGATAAAAGATCTTCGTAGAATATGTAGGAGCCAATATGAGCATCCAGGTTCCGCTATTGGTTATTGACCGGAGACGTGTCTCGGTCATGTCTACATTGTTCTCGAACCCGTAGGGTCCGCACGCTTAAGGTTACGATGACAGTTATATTATGAGTTTATGCATTTTGATGTACCGAAGGTTGTTCGGACTCCCGGATGTGATCACGGACATGACAAGGAGTCTCGAAATGGTCGAGACATAAAGATTGATATATTGGAAGCCTATGTTTGGATATCGGAAGTGTTCCGGGTGAAATCGGGATTTTACCGGAGTACCGGGAGGTTACCGGAACCCCCCGGGAGGTATATGGGCCTTAGTGGGCCTTAGTGGAAGAGAGGAGAGGTGGACAGAGATGGGCCGCGCGCCCCTCCCCGCCTTGGTCCGAATTGGACAAGGAGAGGGGGCCGGGCCCCCTTCCTCCTCTCTCTCCTCTTTCCCCCCCTCCACGAATCCTATTCCAACTAGGAAAGGGGGGGAGGGAGTAGGACTCCTCCTGGCGCGCCTCTCCTGGCCGGCCGGCCCCCCTCCCTTGAACCTTTATATACGGAGGCAGGGGCACCCCCTAGAGACACAAGTTGATCCACGTGATCATATTCTTAGCCGTGTGCGGTGCCCCCTTCCACCATAGTCCTCGATAATATTGTAGCGGTGCTTAGGCGAAGCCCTGCGACAGTAGTACATCAAGATCGTCACCACGCCATCGTGCTGACGGAACTCTTCCCCGACACTTTGCTGGATCGGAGTCCGGGGATCATCATCGAGCTGAACGTGTGCTAGAACTCGGAGGTGCCGTAGTTTCGGTACTTGATCGGTTAGGTCGTGAAGACGTACGACTACATCAACCAAGTTAACGCTTCCGTTGTCGATCTACAAGGGTACGTAGATCACACTCTCCCTCTCTCGTTGCTATGCATCACCATGATCTTGCGTGTGCGTAGGAAATTTTTTGAAATTACTACGAAACCCATCAGTGGCATCCGAGCCTTGGTTTTATATGTTGATGTTATATGCACGAGTAGAACACAAGTGAGTTGTGGGCGATATAAGTCATACTGCTTACCAGCATGTCATACTTTGGTTCGGCGGTATTGTTGGACGAAGCGGCCCGGACCGAAATTACGTGTACGCTTACGCGAGACCGGTTCTCCCGACGTGCTTTGCACATAGGTGGCTTGCGGGTGACAGTTTCTCCAACTTTAGTTGAACCAAGTGTGGCTACGCCCGGTCCTTGTGAAGGTTAAAACAGCACCAACTTGAAAAACTATCGTTGTGGTTTTGATGCGTAGGTAAGATTGGTTCTTGCTTAAGCCCGTAGCAGCCACGTAAAACATGCAACAACAAAGTAGAGGACGTCTAACTTGTTTTTGCAGGGCATGTTGTGATGTGATATGGTCAAGACATGATGCTAAATTTTATTGTATGAGATGATCATGTTTTGTAACCGAGTTATTGGCAACTGGCAGGAGCCATATGGTTGTTGCTTTATTGTATGCAATGCAATCGCGCTGTAATGCTTTACTTTATCACTAAGCGGTAGCGATAGTCGTGGAAGCATAAGATTGGCGAGACGACAACGATGCTACGATGGAGATCAAGGTGTCGCGCCGGTGACGATGGTGATCATGACGGTGCTTCGGAGATGGAGATCACAAGCACAAGATGATGATGGCCATATCATATCACTTATATTGATTGCATGTGATGTTTATCTTTTATGCATCTTATCTTGCTTTGATTGACGGTAGCATTATAAGATGATCTCTCACTAAATTATCAAGAAGTGTTCTCCCTGAGTATGCACCGTTGCGAAATTTCTTCGTGCTGAGACACCACGTGATGATCGGGTGTGATAGGCTCTACGTTCAAATACAACGGGTGCAAAACAGTTGCACACGCGGAATACTCAGGTTATACTTGACGAGCCAAGCATATACAGATATGGCCTCGGAACACGGAGACCGAAAGGTCGAGCGCGAATCATATAGTAGATATGATCAAGATAGTGATGTTCACCAATGAAACTACTCCATCTCACGTGATGATCGGACATGGTTTAGTTGATTTGGATCACGTAATCACTTAGAGGATTAGAGGGATGTCTATCTAAGTGGGAGTTCTTTAAGTAATTTGATTAATTGAACCTAAATTTATCATGAACTTAGTACCTGATAGTATCTTGCTTGTTTATGTATGATTGTAGATAAATGGCCCGTGTTGTTGTTCCGTTGAATTTTAATGCGTTCCTTGAGAAAGCAAAATTGAAAGATGATGGTAGCAATTACACGGACTGGGTCCGTAACTTGAGGATTATCCTCATTGCTGCACAGAAGAATTACGTCCTGGAAGCACCGCTGGGTGCCAGGCCTGCTGCTGGAGCAACACCAGATGTTGTGAACGTCTGGCAGAGCAAAGCTGATGACTACTCGATAGTTCAGTGTGCCATGCTTTACGGCTTAGAACCGGGACTTCAACGACGTTTTGAACGTCATGGAGCATATGAGATGTTCCAGGAGTTAAAGTTAATATTTCAAGAAAATGCCTGTATTGAAAGATATGGAGTCTCCAATAAGTTCTATAGCTGCAAGATGGAGGAGAACAGTTCTGTCAGTGAGCATATACTCAAAATGTCTGGGTATAATAATCACTTGATTCAAATGGGAGTTAATCTTCCAGATGATTGCGTCATTGACAGAATTCTCCAATCACTGCCACGAAGCAACAAGAGCTTCGTGATGAACTATAATATGCAAGGGAAGAATAAGACTATTCCTGAGCTCTTCGCAATGCTGAAAGCTGCGGAGGTAGAAATCAAAAAGGAGCATCAAGTGTTGATGGTCAACAAGACCACTAGTTTCAAGAAAAAGGGCAAAGGGAAGAAGAAAGGGAACTTCAAGAAGAACAGCAAGCAAGTTGCTGCTCAAAAGAAGAAACCCAAGTCTGGACCTAAGCCTGAAACTGAGTGCTTCTACTGCAAGCAGACTGGTCACTGGAAGCGGAACTGCTCCAAGTATTTGGCGGATAAGAAGGATGGCAAGGTGAACAAAGGTATATGTGATATACATGTTACTGATGTGTACCTTACTAATGCTCGCAGTAGCACCTGGGTATTTGATACTAGTTCTGTTGCTAATATTTGCAACTCGAAACAGGGACTACGAATTAAGCAAAGATTGGCTAAGGACGAGGTGACGATGCGCGTGGGAAACGGTTCCAAAGTCGATGTGATCGCAGTCGGCATGCTACCTCTACATCTACCTTCGGGATTAATATTAGACCTAAATAATTGTTATTTGGTGCCAGCGTTAAGCATGAACATTATATCTGGATCTTGTTTGATGCGAGACGGTTATTCATTTAAATCAGAGAATAATGGTTGTTCTATTTATATGAGTAATATCTTTTATGGTCATGCACCCTTGAAGAGTGGTCTATTCTTATTGAATCTCGATAGTAGTAACACGCATATTCATAATGTTGAAGCCAAAAGATGCAGAGTTGATAATGATAGTGCAACCTATTTGTGGCACTACCGTTTAGGTCATATCGGTGTAAAGCGCATGAAGAAACTCCATACTGATGGACTTTTGGAACCACTTGATTATGAATCACTTGGTACTTGCGAACCGTGCCTCATGGGCAAGATGACTAAAACGCCGTTCTCCGGTACTATGGAGAGAGCAACAGATTTGTTGGAAATCATACATACAGATGTATGTGGTCCGATGAATATTGAGGCTCGTGGCGGATATCATTATTTTCTCACCTTCACAGATGACTTAAGCAGATATGGGTATATCTACTTAATGAAACATAAGTCTGAAACGTTTGAAAAGTTCAAAGAATTTCAGAGTGAAGTTGAAAATCATCGTAACAAGAAAATAAAGTTTCTACGATCTGATCGTGGAGGAGAATATTTGAGTTACGAGTTTGGTGTACATTTGAAAAATTGTGGAATAGTTTCGCAACTCACGCCACCCAGAACACCACAGCGTAATGGTGTGTCCGAATGTCGTAATCATACTTTACTAGATATGATGCGATCTATGATGTCTCTTACTGATTTACCGCTATCGTTTTGGGGTTATGCTTTGGAGACGGCCGCATTCACGTTAAATAGGGCACCATCAAAATCCGTTGAGACGACGCCTTATGAACTATGGTTTGGCAAGAAACCAAAGTTGTCGTTTCTGAAAGTTTGGGGCTGCGATGCTTATGTGAAAAAGCTTCAACCTGATAAGCTCGAACCCAAATCGGAGAAATGTGTCTTCATAGGATATCCAAAGGAGACTATTGGATACACCTTCTATCATAGATCCGAAGGCAAGACTTTTGTTGCTAAGTTCGGAAACTTTCTGGAGAAGGAGTTTCTCTCGAAAGAAGTGAGTGGGAGGAAAGTAGAACTTGACAAGGTAACTGTACCTGCTCCCTTATTGGAAAGTAGTGCATCATAGAAAACTGTTTCTATGACACCTACACCAATTAGTGAGGAAGCTAATGATAATGATCATGAAACTTCAGAACAAGATACTACTGAACCTCATAGATCAACCAGAGTGAGATCCGCACCAGAGTGGTACTGTAATCCTGTTCTGGAAGTCATGCTACTAGATCATGATGAACCTACGAACTATGAAGAAGCGATGGTGAGCCCAGATTCCGCAAAATGGCTTGAAGCCATGAAATCTGAGATGGGATCCATGTATGAGAACAAAGTATGGACTTTGGTTGACTTGCCCAATGATCGGCAAGCAATTGAGAATAAATGGATCTTCAAGAAGAAGACTGACGCCGACGGTAATATTACTGTCTACAAAGCTCGACTTGTCGCAAAAGGGTTTCGGCAAGTTCAAGGGATTGACTATGATGAGACCTTCTCACCCGTAGCGATGCTTAAGTCTGTCCGAATCATGTTAGCAATTGCCGCATTTTATGATTATGAAATTTGGCAGATGGATGTCAAAACTGCATTCCTGAATGGATTTCTGGAAGAAGAGTTGTATATGATGCAACCGGAAGGTTTTGTCGATCCAAAGGGAGCTAACAAAGTGTGCAAGCTCCAGCGATCCATTTATGGACTGGTGCAAGCCTCTCGGAGTTGGAATAAACGCTTTGATAGTGTGATCAAAGCATTTGGTTTTATACAGACTTTTGAAGAAGCCTGTATTTACTAGAAAGTGAGTGGGAGCTCTATAGCATTTCTGATATTATATGTGGATGACATATTACTGATTGGAAATGATATAGAATTTCTGGATAGCATAAAGGGATACTTGAATAAGAGTTTTTCAATGAAAAACCTCGGTGAAGCTGCTTACATATTAGGCATAAAGATCTATAGAGTTAGATCAAGACGTTTAATTGGACTTTCACAAAGCACATACCTTGACAAGATTTTGAAGAAGTTCAAAATGGATCAAGCAAAGAAAGGGTTCTTGCCTGTGTTACAAGGTGTGAAGTTGAGTCAGACTCAATGCCCGACCACTTCAGAAGATAGAGAGAAAATGAAAGATGTTCCCTATGCTTCAGCCATAGGCTCTATCATGTATGCAATGCTGTGTACCAGACCTAATGTGTGCCTTGCTATAAGTCTAGCAGGGAGGTACCAAAGTAATCCAGGAGTGGATCACTGGACAGCGGTCAAGAACATCCTGAAGTACCTGAAAAGGACTAAGGATATGTTTCTCGTATATGGAGGTGACAAAGAGCTAATCGTAAACGGTTACGTTGATGCAAGCTTTGAAACTGATCCGGACGATTCTAAATCGCAAACCGGATAGGTGTTTACATTAAACGGTGGAGCTGTCAGTTGGTGCGGTTCTAAACAGAGCGTCGTGGCGGGATCTACGTGTGAAGCGGAATACATAGCTGCTTCGGAAGCAGCGAATGAAGGAGTCTGGATGAAGGAGTTCATATCCGATCTAGGTGTCATACCTAGTGCATCGGGTCCAATGAAAATCTTTTGTGACAATACTGGTGCAATTGCCTTGGCGAAGGAATCCAGATTTCACAAGAGAACCAAGCACATCAAGAGACGCTTCAATTCCATCCGGGATCTAGTCCAGGTGGGAGACATAGAGATTTGCAAGATACATACGGATCTGAATGTTGCAGACCCGTTGACTAAGCCTCTTCCACGAGCAAAACATGATCAGCACCAAGGCTCCATGGGTGTTAGAATCATTACTGTGTAATCTAGATTATTGACTCTAGTGCAAGTGGGAGACTGAAGGAAATATGCCCTAGAGGCAATAATAAAGTTATTATTTATTTCCTTATATCATGACAAAATTTTATTATTCATGCTAGAATTGTATTACCCGGAGACATAATACATGTGTGAATACATAGACAAACAGAGTGTCACTAGTATGCCTCTACTTGACTAGCTCGTTAATCAAAGATGGTTATGTTTCCTAACCATGGACAAAGAGTTGTTATTTGATTAACGGGATCACATCATTAGTTGAATGATCTGATTGACATGACCCATTCCATTAGCTTAGCACCCGATCGTTTAGTATGTTGCTATTGCTTTCTTCATGACTTATACATGTTCCTATGACTATGAGATTATGCAACTCCCGTTTGCCAGAGGAACACTTTGTGTGCTACCAAACGTCACAACGTAACTGGGTGATTATAAAGGAGCTCTACAGGTGTCTCCAAAGGTACATGTTGGGTTGGCGTATTTAGGATTTGTCACTCCAATTGTCGGAGAGGTATCTCTGGGCCCTCTCGGTAATGCACATCACTTAAGCCTTTCAAGCATTGCAACTAATGAGTTAGTTGCGGGATGATGTATTACAGAACGAGTAAAGAGACTTGCCGGTAACGAGATTGAACTAGGTATGGGATACCGACGATCGAATCTCGGGCAAGTAACATACCGATGACAAAGGGAACAACGTATGTTGTTGTGCGGTCTGACCGATAAAAGATCTTCGTAGAATATGTAGGAGCCAATATGAGCATCCAGGTTCCGCTATTGGTTATTGTCCGGAGACGTGTCTCGGTCATGTCTACATTGTTCTCGAACCCGTAGGGTCCGCACGCTTAAGGTTACGATGACAGTTATATTATGAGTTTATGCATTTTGATGTACCGAAGGTTGTCCGGAGTCCCGGATGTGATCACGGACATGACGAGGAGTCTCGAAATGGTCGAGACATAAAGATTGATATATTGGAAGCCTATGTTTGGATATCTGAAGTGTTCCGGGTGAAATCGGGATTTTACCGGAGTACCGGGAGGTTACCGGAACCCCCGGGAGGTATATGGGCCTTAGTGGGCCTTAGTGGAAGAGAGGAGAGGTGGCCAGAGATGGGCCGCGCACCCCTCCCCCCTTGGTCCGAATTGGACAAGGAGAGGGGGCCGGCCCCCCTTCCTCCTCTCTCTCCTCTTTCCCCCCTCCACGAATCCTATTCCAACTAGGAAAGGGAGGAGGGAGTAGGACTCCTCCTGGCGCGCCTCTCCTGGCCGGCCGGCCCCCCTCCCTTGAACCTTTATATACGGAGGCAGGGGCACCCCCTAGAGACACAAGTTGATCCACGTGATCATATTCTTAGCCGTGTGTGGTGCCCCCTTCCACCATAGTCCTCGATAATATTGTAGCGGTGCTTAGGCAAAGCCCTGCGACAGTAGTACATCAAGATCGTCACCACGCCGTCGTGCTGACGGAACTCTTCCCCGACACTTTGCTGGATCGGAGTCCGGGGATCGTCATCGAGCTGAACGTGTGCTAGAACTCGGAGGTGTCGTAGTTTCGGTGCTTGATCGGTTGGGCCGTGAAGACGTACGACTACATCAACCAAGTTAACGCTTCCGTTGTCGATCTACAAGGGTACGTAGATCACACTCTCCCCCTCTCGTTGCTATGCATCACCATGATCTTGTGTGTGCGTAGAAATTTTTTTGAAATTACTACAAAACCCATCAAAAAATTACTCTCAGTGTATAAAAAAGGCTTTAATGAAGAATGCTGTCGCCCTATTGCAGCAACTGATTGCATGCACACGGATTGCTTCTTGACACACAACAAACTTCACTTAAATGCAAGGTCTTATGGGGGAAATGCAAGGTTTCTTCTTTTTCCGGAAAACTTCCGTGCAAAGAACCCAAGAAGTAAAAAATTACGTTTAAGTTCATAGATAATCTAGAGTACAAACACTGGAGCATGCCAGAAGTGCGTCGTTGTCATCGCCCCTCCCCATTGGAGCCGGGCAAACCTTATTGTAATAGACAATCAAAAGTCGTTATGCTAAGACCCGAGAGTATCAGCACACGAGAACAGCAACCGCCGCCGATAAAGAGAAGTGTAGATCAGAAGAATCCAACCTGAAAACACACAGGCACAAACGAGCGAACACCAGATCCAAGTAGAACCACCAAAAATAAACGCCGACCGAATCCCACAAGATCCGTCAGAGACACACGTCCACACACCTTCCGATGTCACTAGAAACATCATAATAATGGAGGCTAGACGGGAAGAACCTTATTTCAACTTCAGGGAGCCACCGCCGCCTTCTTGTCTTTATGTGTTTTTGAGCAGGACACAAACCCTAAACGAACAAAAAAACACCTAAAAAACAAAACAGGGACCCTTCCACCAGTAAGGACCGGGATCCACGGGGATCCACAGCGCCTGTAAAGGCCATGCAAGACGAAGCCATGCAAGGGTTTCTTCATGCTAGAAGTAGTTATTAGAAAAAAAAATATAAGAAAATAAAAACATTGCAACAAGACAGAAAACACTAGACAAATCTTCAAGATATAGAGTTCATACAATTAAAGCGACCACATCATGATCACGATAGAAAAATGAAATGCAAAGTAAACCTTATGTAGCAGTAGACAATACTAATCATAACATTTCTCAATAAGGCAAACCAGCAACACTGTATTCACAACTCGAAACTGCTCTACACATGATAAAAGCGTACACGATGTGAAGACGACTAAGTATCCAGCGGCCGTTGCTCCCCTGTACACCTGCATGTGTGGCTGGATTTCACTGTCGTGCGTGAATCGTCTGTGTTTTATCATCCGTATAGCACTGCTCTTCACAACTATGCCTTGCTCCAACATCTACTTGTTTTTTCGAGAAACCCATCTACTTCTACATTACAAAATTTTCTCGAAGTAATAGTAATGGAACCAAGCAACTCTTTACAAATCCTAAGCACTCCATCAGTCGTACTAGCACCTAAAACCCCTCATGTATCCTTACCAATCAAACAATCCACAAATTTACAGAACCCTTCAACGCAAAAAAAAAAGGAGTAACAATGAAGATCAGCGAGGTGCACCCATGTAGAGTATCCGTCACCTGCTGCGCCGCCGGTCAGCGGCGTATTGCGAGAGCGGGACGAGCTCCGAGAGTGGCGTCGCGAGCGGCGTGGTGACTGGCGTGGGGATGGGGGACGATCTGCAAACAGGGCACGACGCGCTCCTGCGCAGCCAGGCGTCGAGGCACATGACGTGGAACCTGTGCCTGCACTCGGGCATCAGCCGTAGCATCTCGCCGTCCATGTACTCGGACAGGCAGATCGAACACATGGCGTCGCCGCCCGCGGCCCTGGAGAAGAGGGCCTTGGGATACGACGCGATGGCAGCGAGGTCGAGCCCGACTGGCGACGAGGCGGCCGCGGCTGCCGAGGAGTAGGCCTCGGGGGACTCGGACCCCTCGGCGACGAACAGCACGCGCGGGACGGTGATGGAGAGGTGGCTGGAGCTGGACGTGGGCGTGATGGCGCCGGCGAAGTGGCCGCCCGCGCCCTCGCCGTGTCGGAAGCAGAAGTAGGACGCGAGCAGGACGGAGGCGAGGAGGACGAGGAAGCCAAGCGCGATGGCAATGGAGTAGCCGAGGCCGAGCGTGGCGAGCGAGGAGAGGAGGGACGGTGTCGTCATGGCGAGGGTAGCGGTACCGGCGGCGGCGGCGGCCGAGATGATTTTGCAGTGGGAAAGTGGAGGAATGGCATCGGTGGCGTGCGCGTGTGGGTGGGTCGATCGAACGACTAGCTCTAGCTAGAGTCGAGTCCTGGTGGGGTGGGGTGGAAGGGAGTAAATGTGGATGGTGGCGTGGTGATTTTTCTTCGTTTCCTTCTCGTCCCGTCGCGGCGAGGGGGCGCTAGATCTGATGGTGGTGGGTGGACGGCGCCAGCGGCTGCATTTATTGCCGGAGAAGTGGCACGGGCCGAGGAGTAATGGCGGCGGATGGAGATGCTCTGCTCGGCTCAGCTGTCATGACTTCGGGAGGGAGAGGACGGGAGCGTCGTGGCATGGCAGCGTGGGAGGGGGGCTATCTGCCTGTGCTCACTGCTGGAGTGCTGCGGCATGGGATGTTGGATGTTGGAGTTGGAGGTCACTCCGTTTGACCTTTGGAGCGCCATGCTGGTGAGCAATGCCACTCAGAGCGGGGTCAATTCCTTGGAAGATATCCTGTCGTTGAGGCACCATGGATCAGTGATGGTGATATGCAACATTGATACTAAGTAAAATGCTTTATTTTTTCCATGATCCATTGTTTGTTTGTTTGTTTTTTCTAAAACATGATCAGATTTACATAAAGAATCATCAAACAAATAAAGCACCTCAGATGTAATAAAATTTACATTGAAGTCCATGGACTATCGAACGACTAGGCAGCCGCCAGAACGAGCCACCGACGCACCGCTGTCGCGGCTCTCACACCAGGGCCGGCCTAATCTTGCCGATGACAACTGAAAAATCTTCAAGCACGTGCCCCTAAGAACTAGGGCCCCGGAGCCGCAGTCGTCACTGTTTGAATCCTTGAATCAATCTAAAGAACCTGGCACCTAATCACGCCGTGGCATGACAAGGAACCTTAACCACCCTGCTCCGAGGAGCTGGAAGGAATTTGCGCTGAAGCTCCATCTAATCTGTCTCAGCGAACGAACTTGAGGACGATCGGAGCCCAAAAGAGTAACTCGAAGAAGAAGCGTTGTTATCCGTTCGAGTGTCCCCCATGTGAGCAGTAAAGCCCCACCCATCTACTGGGAGACGAGGCACCAGGATTCCCCTCCCTACCACTGTCCGCCAAATCAACAAGCGAAGGGGAGGCGAATCCATGGACTCGCCGGCGAAGATCGAGAGAATGAAGGCTTTATCCTAGTCGCCTTGCGAGAGGTCGTTGGCACTTAAACTATAGTTTATCCTTAGTTCTCGTTGTTGTTTTCTTATGGCTAACTTGTATTTTACTTTTCCACTGGACATGTCTCATCCAATTCTTCGTAATTCACTAAAGACTAGAAGAGTTGGGCGCCCTGCAGAGCCGTTGTTGTTGTTTGGTTTTCATAAAATTGACTCTGTTTTAAAATATAAAGTGTATAAGATTTTGAAAAGTCAAGCCTTTATAAGCTAGGCCAAATTTGTAGAGAAGTATATTGATACGTCTCCAATGTATCTATAATTTTTTATTGCTCTATGCTATATTATCTACTGTTTTGGACATTATTAAGCTTTATTATCCACTTTTGTATTATTTTTGGGACTAACCTATTAACCGAAGGCCCAGCCCAGAATTGTTGTTTTTTGCCTGTTTTAGGGTTTTGAAGAAAAGGAATATCAAACGGAGTCCAAACGGAATGAAACCTTCCGGAACATGATTTTCAGGAAAATTACGATCCGGGAGACTTGGACCATACGTCAAGAAACAAAACAGCAGGGCACGAGGTAGGGGGCGTGCCTACCCCCACCAGGCGCGCCCTCCACCCTCGTGGGCCCCCTGTTGCTCCACCGACGTACTCCTTCCTCCTATATATACCTATGTACCCCGAAATGATCAGATACGAAGCCAAAACCCTAATTCCACCGCCGTAACTTTCTGTATCCACGAGATCCCATTTTGGGGCCTGTTCCGGAGCTCCGCCGGAGGGGGCATCGATCACGGAGGGCTTCTACATCAACACCATAGCCTCTCCGATGAAGTGTGAGTAGTTTACCTCAGACCTACGGGTCCATAGTTAGTAGCTAGATGGCTTCTTCTCTCTTTTTAGATCTCAATACAATGTTCTCCCCCTCTCTTGTGGAGATCTATTCGATGTAATCTTCTTTTTGCGGTGTGTTTGTTGAGACCGATGAATTGTGGGTTTATAATCAAGTCTATCTATGAATAATATTTGAATCTTCTCTGAATTCTTTTATGTATAATTGGTTATCTTTGCAAGTCTCTTCAAATTATCAGTTTGGTTTGGCCTACTAGATTGATCTTTCTTGCAATGGGAGAAGTGCTTAGCTTTGGTTTCAATCTTGCGGTGTCATTTCCCGATGACAGTAAGGGCAGCAAGGCACATATTGTATTGTTGCCATCGAGGATAACAAGATGGGGTTTTCTTCATATTGCATGAGTCTATCCCTCTACATCATGTCATCTTGCTTAAGGTGTTACTCTATTTTTAACTTAATACTCTAGATGCATGCTGGATAGCGGTCGATGAGTGGAGTAATAGTAGTAGATGCAGGCAGGAGTCGGTCTACTTGTCTCGGACGTGATGCCTATATACATGATCATACCTAGATATTCTCATAACTATGCTCAATTCTGCCAATTGCTCAATAGTAATTTGTTCACCCACCGTAAAATACTTATGCTCTCGAGAGAAGCCACTAGTGAAACCTATGGCCCCCGGGTCTATCTTTATCATATTGATCTCCTACTACTTAGTTATTTCCTTTGCTATTTACTTTGTCTTTATTTTACTTTGCATCTTTATCATAAAAATACCAAAAATATTATCTTATCATATCTATCAGATCTCACTCTCGTAAGTGGCCCTATAGGGATTGACAACCCCTATTTGCGTTGGTTGCGAGGATTTATTTGTTTTGTGCAGGTGCGAGGGACTCGCGCGTAGCCTCCTACTGGATTGATACCTTGGTTCTCAAAAACTGAGGGAAATACTTATGCTACTTTGCTGCTGTTGGAAATATGCCCTAGAGGCAATAATAAAAGCATTATTATTATATTTCCTTGTTCATGATAATTGTCTTTATTCATGCTATAATTGTGTTATCCGGGAATCGTAATACATGTGTGAATAATAGACACCAACATGTCCCTAGTAAGCCTCTAGTTGACTAGCTCGTTGATCAACAGATAGTCATGGTTTCCTGACTATGGACATTGGATGTCATTGATAACGAGATCACATCATTAGGAGAATGATGTGATGGACAAGACCCAATCCTAAACATAGCACAAGATCGTATAGTTCGTTTGCTAGAGTTCTCCAATGTCAAGTATCCTTTCCTTAGACCATGAGATCGTGTAACTCCCGGATACCGTAGGAGTGCTTTGGGTGTACCAAACGTCACAACGTAACTGGGTGACTATAAAGGTATACTACGGGTATCTCCGAAAGTGTCTGTTGGGTTGACATGGATCAAGACTGGGATTTGTCACTCCGTATGACGGAGAGGTATCACTGGGCCCACTCGGTAATGCATCATCATAATGAGCTCAAAGTGACCAAGTGTCTGGTCACGGGATCATGCATTACGGTACGAGTAAAGTGACTTGCCGGTAACGAGATTGAACGAGGTATTGGGATACCGACGATCGAATCTCGGGCAAGTAACATACCGATTAACAAAGGGAATTATATACGGGGTTGCTTGAATCCTCGACATCGTGGTTCATCCGATAAGATCATCGAGGAGCATGTGGGAGCCAACATGGGTATCCAGATCCCGCTGTTGGTTATTGACCGGAGAGTCGTCTCGGTCATGTCTACATGTCTCCCGAACCCGTAGGGTCTACACACTTAAGGTTCGGTGACGCTAGGGTTGTAGGGATATGTATATGCAGTAACCCGAATGTTGTTCGGAGTCCCGGATGAGATCCCGGACGTCACGAGGAGTTCCGGAATGGTCCGGAGGTAAAGAATTATATATAGGAAGTGCTATTTCGGGCATCGGGACAAGTTTCGGGGTCACCGGTATTGTACCGGGACCACCGAAAGGGTCCCGGGGGTCCACCGGGTGGGGCCACCTGCCCCGGGGGGGAACATGGGCTATAGGGGGTGCGCCTTGGCCTATATGGGCCAAGGGCACCAGTCCCAAGAGGCCCATGCGCCTAGGGTTCAAGGAAGGGAAGAGTCCCAAAAGGGGAAGGCACCTCCTAGGTGCCTTGGGGAGGAGGGATTCCTCCCTTGGCCGCACCCCCCTAGGAGATTGGATCTCCTAGGGCCGGCGCCCCCCCCCCCTTGGACTCCCTATATATAGTGGGGGAAGGAGGGCCTCTCAACCCACGCCTTTGGTGCCTCCCTCTCCCTCGCCAACACATCCTCCTCCTCCATAGTGCTTGGCGAAGCCCTGCCGGAGTACTGCAGCTCCACCACCACCACGCCGTCGTGCTTCTGTTGGAGCCATCTTCCTCAACCTCTCCTTCCCCTTGCTGGATCAAGAAGAAGGATACGTTACGCTGACCGTATGTGTGTTGAACGCGGAGGTGCCGTCCGTTCGGCGCTAGGATCTCCGGTGATTTGGATCACGTCGAGTACGCCTTCCTCATCCCCGTTCTTTGAACGCTTCCGCGCGTGATCTACAAAGGTATGTAGATGCAATCCAATCACTCGTTGCTAGATGAACTCCTAGATGGATCTTGGTGAAACCGTAGGAAATTTTTTGTTTTCTGCAACGTTCCCCATCAGTGGCATCATGAGCTAGGTCTATGCGTAGTTCTTTTGCACGAGTAGAACACAATTTGTTGTGGGCGTAGATGTTGTCAACTTTCTTGCCGCTACTAGTCTTATCTTGCTTCAGCGGTATTGTAGGATGTTGCGGCCCGGACCAACCTTACACGTACGCTTACGTGAGACCGGTTCCACCGACTAACATGCACAAGTTTCATAAGGTGGCTGGCGGGTGTCTGTCTCTCCCACTTTAGTTGGAGCGGATTCGATGAAAAGGGTCCTTATGAAGGGTAAATAGAAGTTGACAAATCACGTTGTGGCTTTCACGTAGGTAAGAAAACGTTCTTGCTAGAACCCTATTGCAGCCACGTAAAACTTGCAACAACAATTAGAGGACGTCTAACTTGTTTTTGCAACAAGTGTTCTGTGATCTGATATGGCCAAAGTTGTGATGAATGATGAATGATATATATGTGATGTATGAGATGTTCATGCTATTGTAATAGGAATCGCGACTTGCATGTCGATGAGTATGACAACCGGCAGGAGCCATAGGAGTTGTCTTTATTTTTTGTATGACCTGCGTGTCATTGAGAAACGCCATGTAAATTACTTTACTTTATTGCTAAACGCGTTAGCCGTAGTAGTAGAAGTAATAATTGGCGAGCAACTTCATGGAGACACGATGATGGAGATCATGATGATGGAGATCATGGTGTCATGCCGGTGACAAGATGATCATGGAGCCCCAAGATGGAGATCAAAGGAGCTATGTGATATTGGCCATATCATGTCACTATTATTATTTGATTGCATGTGATGTTTATCATGTTTTTGCATCTTGTTTACTTAGAACGACGGTAGTAAATAAGATGATCCCTCATAATAATTTCAAGAAAGTGTTCCCCCTAACTGTGCACCGTTGCGACAGTTCGTTGTTTTGAAGCACCACGTGATGATCGGGTGTTAGATTCCAACGTTCACATACAACGGGTGTAAGACAGATTTACACATGCAAACACTTAGGTTGACTTGACGAGCCTAGCATGTACAGACATGGCCTCGGAACACAGAAGACCGAAAGGTCGAGCATGAGTCGTATAAAAGATACGATCAACATGAAGATGTTCACCGATGTTGACTAGTCCGTCTCACGTGATGATCGGGCACGGCCTAGTTAACTCGGATCATGTTATACTTAGATTACTGGAGGGATGTCTATCTAAGTGGGAGTACATTGAATAATTTGATTAGATGAACTTAATTATCATGAACTTAGTCTAATTTTTTTACAATATGTCTTGTAGATCAAATGGCCAACGTAGTCCTCAACTTCAACGCGTTCCTAGAGAAAACCAAGCTGAAAGACGATGGCAGCAACTACACGGACTGGGTACGGAACCTGAGGATCATCCTCATAGCTGCCAAGAAAGATTATGTCCTACAAGCACCGCTAGGTGACGCACCTGTTCTCCCTGCAGAACAAGACGTTATGAACGCTTGGCAGGCACGTACCGATGACTACTCCCTCGTTCAGTGTGGCATGCTTTACAGCTTAGAGCCGGGGCTCCAAAAGCGTTTTGAGAGACACGGAGCATATGAGATGTTCGAAGAGCTGAAAATGGTTTTCCAAGCTCATGCCCGGGTCGAGAGATATCAAGTCTCCGACAAGTTCTTCAACTGTAAGATGGAGGAAAAACAGTTCTGTCAGTGAGCACATACTCACTATGTCTGGGTTGCATAACCGCTTGACTCAGCTGGGAGTTAATCTCCCGGATGATGCGGTCATTGAAAGAATCCTTCAGTCGCTTCCACCGAGCTACAAGAGCTTTGTGATGAACTTCAATATGCAGGGGATGGAAAAGACCATTCCTGAAGTATTTGCAATGCTGAAATCAGCAGAGGTAGAAGTCAAAAAGGAACATCAAGTGTTGATGGTGAATAAAACCACTAAGTTCAAGAAGGGCAAGGGTAAGAAAGCCTTCAAGAAGGACGGCAAGGGAGTTGCCGCGCCCGGCAAGCAAGCTGCTGGGAAGAAGCCAAAGAATGGACCCAAGCCCGAGACTGTGTGCTTTTATTGCAAGGGAAGTGGTCACTGGAAGCGGAACTGCCCCAAATACTTAGCGGACAAGAAGGCCGGCATCGCGAAAGGTATATGTGATATACATGTAATTGATGTGTACCTTACCAGTACTCGTAGTAGCTCCTGGGTATTTGATACCGGTGCGGTTGCTCACATTTGTAACTCAAAACAGGAGTTGTGGAATAAGCGGAGACTGGCAAAGGACGAGGTGACGATGCGCGTCGGGAATGGTTCCAAGGTCAATGTGATCGCCGTCGGCACGCTGCCTCTACATTTACCTTCGGGATTAGTTTTAAACCTTAATAATTGTTATTTAGTGCCAGCTTTGAGCATGAACATTGTATCAGGATCTCGTTTAATTCGAGATGGCTACTCATTTAAATCCGAGAATAATGGTTGTTCTATTTATATGAGAGATATGTTTTATGGTCATGCTTCGATGGTGAATGGTTTATTCTTAATGAATCTCGAGCGTAATGCTACACATGTTCATAGTGTGAGTACCAAAAGATGTAAGATTGATAATGATAGTCCCACATACTTGTGGCACTGCCGCCTTGGTCACATAGGTGTCAAACGCATGAAGAAGCTCCATGCTGATGGACTTTTAGACTCTCTTGATTATGAATCATTTGACACGTGCGAACCATGCCTCATGGGTAAAATGACCAAGACTCCGTTCTCAGGAACAATGGAGCGAGCAACCAACTTATTGGAAATCATACATACTGATGTGTGTGGTCCAATGAGTGTTGAGGCTCGCGGTGGCTATCGTTATGTTCTCACCCTCACTGATGACTTGAGTAGATATGGGTATGTCTACTTAATGAAACACAAGTCTGAGACCTTTGAAAAGTTCAAGGAATTTCAGAGTGAGGTTGAGAATCAACGTGACAGGAAAATCAAGTTCCTACGATCAGATCGTGGAGGAGAGTACTTGAGTCACGAGTTTGGCACACACTTAAGAAAATGTGGAATAGTTTCACAACTCACGCCGCCTGGAACACCTCAGCGTAATGGTGTGTCCGAACGTCGTAATCGCACTCTATTAGATATGGTGCGATCTATGATGTCTCTTACCGATTTACCGCTATCTTTTGGGGGCTATGCTTTAGATACTGCCGCATTCACTTTAAATAGGGCTCCGTCGAAATCCGTTGAGACGACACCGTATGAATTATGGTTTGGGAAGAAACCTAAGCTGTCGTTTCTAAAAGTTTGGGGATGCGATGCTTATGTCAAGAAACTTCAACCTGAAAAGCTCAAACCCAAGTCGGAAAAATGCGTCTTCATAGGATACCCTAAAGAAACTATTGGGTATACCTTCTACCTCAGATCCGAAGGCAAGATCTTTGTTGCCAAGAATGGATCATTTCTAGAGAAAGAGTTTCTCTCGAAAGAAGTAAGTGGGAGGAAAGTAGAACTTGATGAAGTATTACCTCTTGAACCGGAAAAGGGCGCAACTCAAGAAAATGTTCCTGAGGTGTCTGCACCGACTAGAGAGGAAGTTAATGATGATGATCAAGATACTTCTGATCAAGCTCCTACTGAAATTCGTAGGTCCACAAGGACACGTTCCGCACCAGAGTGGTACGGCAACCCTGTCTTGGAAATCATGTTGTTAGACAACGGTGAACCTTCGAACTATGAAGAAGCGATGGCGGGCCCGGATTCCGACAAATGGCTAGAAGCCATGAAATCCGAGATAGGATCCATGTATGAAAACGAAGTATGGAATTTGACTGACTTGCCTGTTGAGTGGCGAGCCATAGAAAATAAATGGATCTTTAAGAAGAAGACAGACGCGGATGGTAATGTGACCATCTATAAAGCTCGGCTTGTCGCTAAGGGTTATCGACAAGTTCAAGGGGTTGACTACGATGAGACTTTCTCACCGGTAGCGAAGCTGAAGTCCGTCCGAATCATGTTAGCGATTGCCGCATTGTATGATTATGAAATATGGCAAATGGACGTCAAAACGGCATTCCTTAATGGTTTCCTTAAGGAAGAATTGTATATGATGCAGCCGGAAGGTTTTGTCGATCCTAAGAATGCTGACAAGGTGTGCAAGCTCCAACGCTCGATTTATGGGCTGGTGCAAGCATCTCGGAGTTGGAACATTCGCTTTGATGAGATGATCAAAGCGTTTGGGTTTACGCAGACTTATGGAGAAGCCTGTGTTTACAAGAAAGTGAGTGGGAGCTCTGTAGCATTTCTCATATTATATGTAGATGACATACTTTTGATGGGAAATGATATAGAACTCTTGGACAACATAAAGGCCTACTTGAATAAGAGTTTTTCAACGAAGGACCTTGGAGAAGATGCTTATATATTAGGCATCAAGATCTACAGAGATAGATCAAGACGCCTCATGGGTCTTTCAC
Source organism: Triticum urartu (assembly GCF_003073215.2). Taxonomy (NCBI): domain Eukaryota; kingdom Viridiplantae; phylum Streptophyta; class Magnoliopsida; order Poales; family Poaceae; genus Triticum; species Triticum urartu. Next base: position 509,196,603 of record NC_053024.1, on the reverse strand, counting down.
AAAGCACATACCTTGACAAGATATTGAAGAAGTTCAATATGGATCAGTCTAAGAAGGGGTTCTTGCCTGTGTTGCAAGGTGTGAAATTGAGCTCAGCTCAATGTCCGACCACGGCAGAAGATATAGAAGAGATGAGTGCCATCCCCTATGCCTCAGCCATAGGTTCTATTATGTATGCCATGCTGTGTACCAGACCTGATGTAAACCTTGCCGTAAGTTTGGTAGGTAGGTACCAAAGTAATCCCGACAAGGAACACTGGACAGCGGTCAAGAATATCCTGAAGTACCTGAAAAGGACTAAGGAAATGTTTCTCGTTTATGGAGGTGACGAAGAGCTCGTCGTAAAGGGTTACGTCGACGCCAGCTTTGACACAGATCTGGATGACTCTAAGTCACAAACCGGATACGTGTATATTTTGAATGGTGGGGCAGTAAGCTGGTGCAGTTGCAAGCAGAGCGTCGTGGCGGGATCTACATGTGAAGCGGAGTACATGGCAGCCTCGGAGGCAGCACATGAAGCAATTTGGGTGAAGGAGTTCATCACCGACCTAGGAGTCATACCCAATGCGTCGGGGCCAATCAAGCTCTTCTGTGACAACACTGGAGCTATTGCTCTTGCCAAGGAGCCCAGGTTTCACAAGAAGACAAGGCACATCAAGCGTCGCTTCAACTCCATTCGTGAAAATGTTCAAGATGGAGACATGGATATTTGTAAAGTACACACGGACCTGAATGTAGAAGATCCGTTGACTAAACCTCTCCCTAGAGCAAAACATGATCAACACCAGAATTCCATGGGTGTTCGATTCATCACAATGTAACTAGATTATTGACTCTGGTGCAAGTGGGAGACTGTTGGAAATATGCCCTAGAGGCAATAATAAAAGCATTATTATTATATTTCCTTGTTCATGATAATTGTCTTTATTCATGCTATAATTGTGTTATCCGGAAATCGTAATACATGTGTGAATAATAGACACCAACATGTCCCTAGTAAGCCTCTAGTTGACTAGCTCGTTGATCAACAGATAGTCGTGGTTTCCTGACTATGGACATTGGATGTCATTGATAACGAGATCACATCATTAGGAGAATGATGTGATGGACAAGACCCAATCCTAAACATAGCACAAGATCGTATAGTTCGTTTGCTAGAGTTCTCCAATGTCAAGTATCCTTTCCTTAGACCATGAGATCGTGTAACTCCCGGATACCGTAGGTGTGCTTTGGGTGTACCAAACGTCACAACGTAACTGGGTGACTATAAAGGTATACTACGGGTATCTCCGAAAGTGTCTGTTGGGTTGACACGGATCAAGACTGGGATTTTTCACTCCGTATGACGGAGAGGTATCACTGGGCCCACTCGGTAATGCATCATCACAATGAGCTCAAAGTGACCAAGTGTCTGGTCACGGGATCATGCATTACGGTACGAGTAAAGTGACTTGCCGGTAACGAGATTGAACGAGGTATTGGGATACCGACGATCGAATCTCGGGCAAGTAACATACCGATTGACAAAGGGAATTGTATACGGGGTTGCTTGAATCCTCGAAATCGTGGTTCATCCGATGAGATCATCGAGGAGCATGTGGGAGCCAACATGGGTATCCAGATCCCGATGTTGGTTATTGACCGGAGAGTCGTCTCGGTCATGTCTACATGTCTCCCGAACCCGTACGGTCTACACACTTAAGGTTCGGTGACGCTAAGGTTGTAGGGATATGTATATGCAGTAACCCGAATGTTGTTCGGAGTCCCGAATGATATCCCGGACGTCACGAGGAGTTCCGGAATGGTCCGGAGGTAAAGAATTATATATAGGAAGTGCTATTTCGGGCATCGGGACAAGTTTCGGGGTCACCGGTATTGTACCGGGACCACCGGAAGGGTCCCGGGGGTCCACCGGGTGGGGCCACCTGCCCCGGGGGGCACATGGGCTATAGGGGGTGCGCCTTGGCCTATATGGGCCAAGGGCACCAGTCCCAAGAGGCCCATGCGCCTAGGGTTCAAGGAAGGGAAGAGTCCCAAAAGGGGAAGGCACCTCCTAGGTGCCTTGGGAAGGAGGGATTCCTCCCTTGGCCGCACCCCCCTAGGAGATTGGATCTCCTAGGGCCGCCCACCCCCCTTGGACTCCCTATATATAGTGGGGGAAGGAGGGCCTCTCAACCCACGCCTTTGGTGCCTCCCTCTCCCTCTCCAACACATCCTCCTCCTCCATAGTGCTTGGCGAAGCCCTGCCGGAGTACTGCAGCTCCACCACCACCACCGCCGTCGTGCTGATGTTGGAGCCATCTTCCTCAACCTCTCCTTCCCCCTTGCTGGATCAAGAAGAAGGAGACGTTACGCTGACCGTACGTGTGTTGAACGCGGAGGTGCCGTCCGTTCGGCGCTAGGATCTCCGGTGATTTGGATCACGTCGAGTACTCCTTCCTCATCCCCGTTCTTTGAACGCTTCCGCGCGTGATCTACAAAGTTATGTAGATGCAATCCAATCACTCGTTTCTAGATGAACTCCTAGATGGATCTTGGTGAAACCATAGGAAAATTTTTGTTTTCTGCAACGTTCCCCATCAGCTGCATCATCCCTTCCTCTTTGGGGAAAATCAACGCAATGCTCAAGAGGTAGCAAGAAGGATTTCTGGCGCCGTTGCCGGGGAGGTCTACGAAAAAGTCAACATACCAAGTACCCATCACATACCCTTATATCATGCATTACATTATTTGCCATTTGCCTCTCGTTTTCCTCTCCCCCCACTTCACCCTTGCCGTTTTATTCGCCCTCTCTCTCTTTATCCTCCCTCTCTATTTGCCTCTTTTTGCCCGCTTGCTTTTTGTTTGCTTGTGTGTTAGTTTGCTTGCTTGTCACGATGGCTCAAGATAATACTAAATTGTGTGACTTCACCAATACCAACAACAATGATTTTATTAGCACTCCGATTGCTCCTCTTACCGGTGCTGAATCTTGTGAAATTAATGCTGCTTTGCTGAATCTTGTCATGAAAGATCCGTTCTCCGGCCTTCCTAGTGAAGATGTCGCTACCCATCTAAATAGCTTCATTAATTTGTGTGACATGCAAAAGAAGAAAGATGTGGATAATGATATTGTTAAATTGAAGCTATTTCCTTTTTTGCTTAGAGATCGTGCTAAAGTTTGGTTTTCGTCTTTAAAAATAGTATTGATTCATGGAACAAGTGCAAAGATGCTTTTATCTCTAAGTATTTTCCTCCTACTAAGATCATCTCTCTTAGAAACGATATTATGAATTTTAAGCAACTTGATCATGAACATGTTGCACAAGCTTGGGAGAGAATGAAATTAATGATACGTAATTGCCCTACTCATGGTTTAAATTTGTGGATGATTATACAAAACTTTTATGCCGGATTGAATTTTGCTTCTGGAAATCTTTTAGATTCGGCCGCGGGAGGCACTTTTATGGAAATCACTTTAGGAGAAGCTACTAAACTCCTAGATAATGTTATGGTTAATTATTCTTAATGGCATACTGAAAGATCTACTAATAAAAAGGTGCATGCGATAGAAGAAATTAATGTTTTGAGTGGAAAGATGGATAAACTTATGAAATTATTTGCTAATAAGAGTGTTTCTTCTGATCCTAATGATATGCCCTTGTCTACTTTGATTGAGAATAATAATGAATTTATGGATGTGAATTTTGTTGGTAGGAACAATTTTGGTAACAACGCGTATAGAGGAAATTTCAATCCTAGGCCTTACCCTAGTAATCCCTCTAATAATTATGGTAACTCCTACAACAATTCTTATGGAAATTATAATAAGATGCCCTCTGATTTTGAATCTAATATTAAAGAATTTATTACTTCGCAAAAGAATTTTAACGCTATGATTGAAGAAAAATTGCTTAAGATTGATGATTTGGCTAGGAACGTTGATAGAATTGCTCTTGATGTTAATTCTTTGAAACTTAGATCTATTCCACCTAAGCATGATATCAATGAGTCTCTAAAATCCATGAGAATTTTCATTGATGAGTGCAAAGAAAGAACCGCTAGGATGCGTGCAAAGAAAGATGCCTTTATAAGAGTGTGGTCTTCTAGTTCCTATGAAAATAAAGATGAAGATCTAAAAGTAATTGATGTGTCCCCTATTAAATCTTTGTTTTGCAATATGAATCTTGATAATGATGAGACTGAATATGATCCACCTTTACCTGGAAGGCGTTCCAAGAATTCGGAATTTCTTGATCTTGATGCTAAATTTGATAAAAGTGAGATTGAAGAAATTAAAACCATAGATGTTGCTAAACCCACTATTATGGATTTCAAGGAATTTAACTATAAAAATTGCTCTTTGATTGATTTTATTTCCTTGTTGCAATCCGTGCTAAATTCTCCTCATGCTTATAGTCAAAATAAAGCGTTTACTAAACATATCGTTGATGCCTTGATGCAATCTTATGAAGAAAAACTTGAATTGGAAGTTTCTATCCCTAGAAAACTTTATGATGAGTGGGAACCAACTATTAAAATTAAAATTAAAGATCATGAATGCTATGCTTTATGTGATTTGGGTGCTAGTGTTTCCATGATTCCAAAGACTTTGTGTGATTTGTTAGGTTTCTGTGATTTTGATGATTGCTCTCTAAACTTGCACCTTGCGGATTCCACTATTAAGAAACCTATGGGAAGAATTAATGATGTTCTTATTGTTGAAAATAGGAATTATGTGCCTGTAGATTTTATTGTTCTTGACATAGATTGTAATCCTTGATGTCCTATTATTCTTGGTAGACCTTTCCTTAGAACGATTGGTGCAATTATTGATATGAAGGAAGGAAATATTAGATTCCAATTTCCATTAAGGAAAGTCATGGAACACTTTCCTAGAAAGAAGATTAAATTACCTTATGAATCTATTATGAGAGCCACTTATGGATTGCCTACCAAAGATGGCAATACTTAGATCTATTCTTGCTTGTTATGCCTAGCTAGGGGCGTTAAACGATAGCGCTTGTTGGGAGGCAACCCAATTTTATTTTTATTCCTTGCTTTTTGCTCCTGTTTAGTAATAAATAATTTATCTAGCCTCTGTTTTGATTGTGTTTTTTGTGTTTAATTAGTGTTTGTGCCAAGTAAAACCATTGGGAAGACTTGGGGAAAATCTTGTTGAACTTGCTGTAAAAAATAGAAACTTTAGCGCTCACGAGAACTGCTGTCATTTTTATTTGGAGAGTGATATTTAGTTAATTATTTTTGCAGATGATTAATAGATAAATTCCTCAAGTCCATAAATTTATTTTATAATTTTTGGTGTTTCAGATCTTGCGCTAGCTACAGATTACTACAGACTATTCTGTTTTTGACAGATTCTGTTTTTCGTGTGTTGTTTGCTTATTTTGATGAATCTATGGCTAGTAAAATAGTTTATAAACCATAGATAAGTTGGAATACAATAGTTATAACACCAATATAAATAAATAATGAGTTCATTACAGTACCTTGAAGTGATCTTTTATTTTCTTTCGCTAACGGAGCTCACGAGGTTTTCTACTTTAAGTTTTGTGTTGTGAAGTTTTCAAGAACAAGGAGTGGCAAGAGCCTAAGCTTGGGGACGCCCATGGCACCCCGAAGATAATCTAAGGACACCTAAAAGCCAAAGCTTGGGGATGCCCCGGAAGGCATCCCCTCTTTAGTCTACTTCTATCGGTAACTTTACTTGGAGCTATATTTTTATTTACCACATGATATGTGTTTTGCTTGGAGCGTCTTGTATGATTTGAGTCTTTGCTTGTTAGTTTACCACAATCATCCTTGCTGTACACACCTTTTGAGAGAGCCATACATGATTTGGAATTTGGTAGAATACTCTATGTGCTTCGCTTATATCTTTTGAGCTATATAATTTTGCTCTAGTACTTCACTTATATCTTTTAGAGCACGGTGGTGGATTTGTTTTATAGAAACTATTGATCTCTCATGCTTCACTTAGATTATTTTGAGAGTCTTAAATATCATGGTAATTTGCTTAAAATCTTAATATGCTTGGTATACAAGATTAATAATAAAACTTTCTTATGAGTGTGTTGAATACTATGATAAGTTTGATACTTGATAATTGTTTTTAGATATAGAGATGGTGATATTAAAGTCATGCTAGTTGAGTAGTTGTGAATTTGAGAAATACTTGTGTTGAAGCTTGTGATTCCTGTAGTATGCACATATGGTGAACCGTTATGTGATGAAGTCGGAGCATGATTTATTTATTGATTGTCTTCCTTATGAGTGGCGGTCGGGGACGAGCAATGGTTTTTTCCTACCAATCTATCCCCCTAGGAGCATGCGCGTAATACTTTGCTTTGATAACTTGTAGATTTTTGCAATAAGTATATGAGTTCTTTATGACTAATGTTGAGTCCATGGATTATACGCACTCTCACCCTTCCACCTTTGCTAGCCTCTCTAATACCGCGCACCTTTCGCCGGTATCATACACCCACCATATACCTTCCTCAAAACAGCCACCATACCTACCCATTATGGTTTTTCCATAGCCATTCCGAGATATATTGCCATGCAACTTTCCACCGTTCCGTTTATTATGACACACTCCATCATTGTCATATTGCTTAGCATGATCATGTAGTTGACATCGTATTTGTGGCAAAGCCACCATTCATAATTCTTTCATACATGTCAATCATAAGTCATTGCATATCCCGATACACCGCCAGAGGCATTCACATAGAGTCATATTTTGTTCTAAGTATCGAGTTGTAATTGTTGAGTTGTAAGAAAAATAAAAGTGTGATGATCATCATTATTAGAGCATTGTCCCAGTGAGGAAAGGATGATGGAGACTATGATTCTCCCACAAGTTGGGATGAGACTCTGGATGAAAAATAAATAAAAGAGGCCAAAGAAGCCCAAATAAAAAAAAGGGAGAAAGAAAAGAGGCCATAAAAAGGAGAAAAGGCCCAAAAATGAGAGAAAAAGAGAAAGGGACAATGTTACTATCCTTTTATCACACTTGTGTTTCAAAGTAGCACCATGATCTTCATAGTACAAAGTAGCACCATGATCTTCATAGTAGAGAGTCTCTCATGTTATCACTTTCATATACTAGTGGGAATCTTTCATTATAGAACTTGGCTTGTATATTCCAATGATGGGCTTCCTCAAATTGCCCTAGGTCTTCATGAGCAAGCAAGTTGGATGCACACCCACTTAGTTTCTTTTTGAGCTTTCATATACTTATAGCTCTAGTGCATCCGTTGCATGGCAATCCCTACTCACTCACATTGATATCTATTGATGGGCATCTCCATAGCCCGTTGATACACCCAATTGATGTGAGACTATATTCCCTTTTTTGTCTTCTCCACAACCACCATTCTATTCCACCTATAGTGCTATATCCATGGCTCACGCTCATGTATTGCGTGAAAAACAAAAAAGTTTTGAGAATGTCAAAAGTATGAAACAATTACTTGGCTAGTCATCGGTTGTGCATAATTTAAATGTTTTGTGTGGTGAAGATAGAGTATAGCCAGACTATATGATTTTGTAGGGATAACTTTCTTTAGCCATGTTATTTTGAGAAGACATAATTACTTTGTTAGTATGCTTTAAGTATTATTATTTTTATGTCAATATGAACTTTTGTCTTGAATCTTTCGGATCTGAATATTCATACCACAATTAAGAAGAATTACATTAAAATTATGCCAAGTAGCACTCCGCATCAAAAAATCTGTTTTTATCATTTACCTACTCGAGGACGAGCAGGAATTAAGCTTGGGGATGCTTGATACGTCTCCAACGTATCTATAATTCTTGATTGCTTCATGATATATTATCTACTGTTTTGGACATTATTGGGCTTTATTATCCACTTTTATATTATTTTTGGAACTAACCTATTAACCGGAGGCCCAACCCAAAATTGCTGTTTTTTGCCTGTTTTAGGGTTTCGAAGAAAAGGAATATCAAACGGAGTCCAAACGGAATGAAACCTTCGGGAATGTGATTTTTAGGAAGATTATTATCCGGGAGACTTGGACCCTACGTCAAGAAAGAAAACAGGAGGGCACGAGGTAGGGGGCGCGCCTACCCCCACCAAGCGCGCCCTCCACCCTCGTGGGCCCCCTATTGCTCCACCGATGTACTCCTTCCTCCTATATATACCTACGTACCCCCAAACGGTCAGATACGGAGCCAAAACCCTAATTTCACCGCCGTAACTTTCTGTATCCACGAGATCCCATCTTGGGGCCTATTCCGAAGCTCCATCGGAGGGGGCATCGATCACGGAGGGCTTCTACATCAATACCATAGCCTCTCCGATGAAGTGTGAGTAGTTTACCTCAGACCTACGGGTCCATAGTTAGTAGCTAGATGGCTTCTTCTCTCTTTTTGGATCTCAATACAATGTTCTCCCCCTCTCTTGTGAAGATCTATTCGATGTAATATTCTTTTTGCGGTATGTTTGTTGAGACCGATGAATTATGGGTTTATGATTAAGTCTATCTATGAATAATATTTGAATCTTCTTTGAATTCTTTTATGTATGATTGGTTATCTTTGCAAGTCTCTTCGAATTATCAGTTTGGTTTGGCCTACTAGATTGACCTTTCTTGCAATGGGAGAAGTGCTTAGTTTTGGGTTCAATCTTGCGGTGTCCTTTCCCGGTGCCAGTAAGGGCAGCAAGGCACGTCTTGTATTGTTGCCATCGAGGATAACAAGATGGGGTTTTCTTCATATTGCATGAGTCTATCCCTCTACATCATGTCATCTTGCTTAAGGTGTTACTCTATTTTTAACTTAATACTCTAGATGCATGCTGGATAGCGGTCGATGAGTGGAGTAATAGTAGTAGATGTAGGCAGGAGTCGGTCTACTTGTCTCGGACGTGATGCCTATATACATGATCATACCTAGATATTCTTATAACTATGCTCAATTCTGTCAATTGCTCAACAGTAATTTGTTCACCCACCGTAGAATACTTATGCTCTCGAGAGAAGCCACTAGTGAAACCTATGGCCCCCGGGTCTATCTTTATCATATTGATCTCCTACTACTTAGTTATTTCCTTTGCTATTTACTTTGCCTTTATTTTATTTTGCATCTTTATCATAAAAATACCAAAAATATTATCTTAACATATCTATCAGATCTCACTCTCGTAAGTGACCCTATTGGGATTGACAACCCCTATTTGCGTTGGTTGCGAGGATTTATTTATTTTGTGCAGGTGCGAGGGACTCGCGCGTAGCCTCCTACTGGATTGATACCTTGGTTCTCAAAAACTGAGGGAAATACTTACGCTACTTTGCTGCATCATCCCTTCCTCTTCGGGGAAACCAACGCGGTGCTCAAGAGGTAGCATATATCAATATCGATAATATCAATTTGGTAGCATTAGATTCATCTTGAAATGAATTTTCAAATTTACTTATTTAGTATTATGGATGTTGATATTTTTAGCTCTGAACTTGGTCGAAGCTAAAGAGAATTTGAGTTTTCAAAAAACAAATACACCTTATATTTTGGAACTTAGTAAGTATTTGGTACGACGAGTGTGGGACATGATCGAGTCTGTTTTTCATTGGACCCCGATAAGTATCACACGTGAGGCACGAAGCAACTTGAGCCAAACGCCTCGTCACCATTGTGTGCCATGTCACTGCATGCATGCAAAAATAATGAAACTGATGATGTCTACGGGAATCTTTTTGATTTTCAGTTTTTAAATTATTTTATCTCTTAAATTAAAAATCCAATTAAAAAACCATTTTCACCGTTAAATCCGTCGCGACGAGATCTACGAAACTAGATCTCATATTGATATGTTCCGATGACTTTTTTTATTAAAAGTTGTCATGTCTATTGCACATAAATTGCTATGACATTTACACTGAAGTTACCTGATATGTTTCAACTACTTTTCTTTTTTACATTTAATTTTTTTTACATGTTATAAAAAAAGGGAATTAAGAAACTAAACTTGTCATGATGAATTACTAATATTTGCCATGGTTCATAATTAAAAGGAAATATGTCATCAATTACTTTAAAAACGCATGGTCACTGACTCAAATTTGGCATGAACCATAAACTAAAATTACCATGGTGAATTACTTAAATTTCCATGATACACGTACTAGACTTGCCATGGTTCATACAAAAAAATTACCATGGTGAAAATACTAAAATTGTGATGCTCTATAAACTAAATTTGCCATGATGAATTACTAAAAATTGCCATGATCCATGAAGTAAATTTGTCGTGGTTAATTACTATAAATTGCCATGGTCAACTAATAAAATTCATGGTAAAAAATAATTGAAATACAATGTTAGCTTTAAAATCTAGAAGAAAAAATATATGAAACGTATCATGACAATTTTAGTGTAAATATTATGGCAACTTCAGTGTAAACATCATGACAACTTTTGGCCTAAAAAAAGTCGTCGAAACATATTAATATGGGATCTAGTTGTGAAGATCTCGTTGAGACGGATTTAATGATGAAAACGAATGTTTAATCAGATTTTTTGCTTAGGAGATCAAACATTTTTATGTCTGAAAAACAAAAAAAAACTGCTGATGTCATATGTTGTGGGAAAATGGATGGTAATGGAGGCATTTGGGCCATGTTACTTCGTGCCATATGTGTGGCACTTATCATTTGGGTTGCCTCAAAAAAAACTTATCATTTGGGTTTTCTTTTTATTATAATGTGGTGTTTCGGTGGTCCTTTTCATGTTGTGATTATGTGTTATCTGCTTTCTGCATCCATGTCTGCATATATTATATTTAAGCTAGAATATCGTAGGTTGACATTTCCTTTTCTAGGTAGTGAGAGGATGTGTGGGATTGGTATGTTTTTATAGGCTGATTGCCGCCTATTGATTCAAAAAACCGTTGACCTGGTCAAAATCATAAACCAAATCTAAAATTGAATAGTTCAAATTAATGGGAGAGCTTGAAAATTAGGGAGCATAATGTATTATAAAATTGAATGAGAGAGCTCCTTGAGAAATGACTGACCCAGTCAAAATCTGTTGACCCAGAAGACCTTAATTGATTATGAGGCCGTAAAAATTAAGAAGCATAGTGAACTAAAAATTTTGAATGAGAGAGCTCCTTAATAAATTGTTGATCCGGTCAAAATCGGGTTGCCCAATTCCAGATTGAAGACCTTAATTGGCTGTGAGGCCTTAAAAATTAGGGAGCATATTGTATTTATAGATAGACTTATAAGGGCATGTATAGTGGCTAATAAGATGGTCTTATCTTAATCATGCCATGTAATCTAGAGAAAACAATAGATGTACAATAGTTACCTTTTAATATTATCTCTAAGAAATCATCTCTTAATTAAAAGATGACAAGTATTTTTGTCTGATTTCTCTTTCCTCCACCTCGGCGGACATCTTATGTGGCACTCTTAAGGCAGCACCGTTGTACAAACCTTAAGTCAAAAAATACGCTTATGCCCCGGAGAAATCTTCGGTATGATTGACTTAGGACGCAATACATGGCCAGCAGCAAAGAGGCAGACCACCTACAACCAATAAAAAGAGATGTCAAAATGAGAAGGAAGATAAAGGAGGAAGAGGGAAGTATCTCTGTTGCCCAAAACAGAACTAGATACTCCCTAAAAGAAAGTAGATCTATAGATACAAAACATGGTTCAAAATGTGACAACGATTACACAAAGGTCTTTCAAGTGTCGCCATGTTACAATTACATAATTCAACAAGAATAAATTATATCTTTTAATATATTAAATGTATATGACTTTATCAGATAATACTCCCTCCATGGCGAATAGCTGACATCGGTCCTTGGTATTCATGTTCCATGATAGAAAAAATTGTAGTCATATGTTAGCGGAAATTATAAATTTGATATGATACAAATCATTCATGAGAGATGATACTTTTTCACCTTACTAATTATCACCTAACATAAAAAATTGTAGGCATATGATACTTTTTCACCTTACTAACTATCACATAATATAAAAACTTATCACCTTATTTTAATTAGTAAGGTGAAAAAGTATGATTTGTTTTCCATTCGATGTGAGTAATGACCCTCCCAATAACAGAATTAATATTTTAATTAAAATATGATAAAAGTTTTGTTCGTCGCCGAAAGTAGGTGTGTGTATCTTCAGTCAGGGCCAACTAATGAGCCTCTTTTTTCATAATTTCTTCTATGTCACTGGCGACGTCCTACGAATTGGAAGACGTTGCAATGTGATTTTGTTCTTTAAATCCTTTTTCGTTTGATGAAGGATAGTTTGATGCGGCTCCGTCAAGGAACTTGTGAGGATTGTGTCCCCCTCCTCTCTATGGTCGTAGTTGGGATTATCTTCTACCCCCTTCCCCTCGGTGTTAGCTTCTCTAGGAGGGAGATATGTTCAAATCGTGGTTCTCGGTGTCTCCATGTTGTTGCTTCTTCAAGCTTTTGGGTTTCAACAAGATTGCTTCGCTGATACGGAGGCCCGGAGACGACAACATGCATTGCTCACGTTGCGCCGCCGATAAATGCAAAAGGAATACGGCTTTGGTTTCTTCAATAACTTGTTTGTAATTTCTTTGTTCTTGTAAGAAATCCTTGTAAGGGTTGGTTTATCTAATATTACATTCGACCTTTCGCAAATATTTACACATCAGTATGTTCATCAAACCATTTTTCTTTCGTTAAGCTATTATGATTAAAATTATTTACACTTCCATGCTAAGTTGTAATGATGGTGTATGTGTGGGCGCACGCGTAAGAGTGTATGAACGTTAATTTTTCATAAATAGGACCATCATATTGATAGTATGTTCATTAAACCATTTTTCCTTTTTTTAATATACAAAATCTGGATTGAGAGCACAACTTTTCACCAAATTATGTAGTACTGGCAGTCTTCCATCCATCCTGTGCTTGGAAGGGAAATGAAGTCCCGAATGGGGAAAAAATGTAAAAAAACGCCGTTGCCGGGGATCGAACCCGGGTCACCCGCGTGACAGGCGGGAATACTTACCACTATACTACAACGACTTTGATGCTGTTTTTACAAGTCTACTTTTCTAAGTTGTAATTCTTACGAAAGCATATTCAGAGCATCAAAGCTGTCTCCGAACTGTCCGCTGAGCATCCGCACATCCCAGTAGCATATTCTCACATCCCAGCTTCCACTCTTTGCTTTACTACTGGATCGTTATCAGTTTCCGACTCACTATGTTCGGTTGCTCTGGTTGTGCGACCACTCTCCACTCTTCTCCGGTGCAGATTTGCAGCCTCCGGAGGCTACTGGAAGCCTTGTAGCCTTTACCTGTGAGTAATCTGGTTTCTTTTATTCCATTCCCTTGCTTGTTCTACTTGGTAAAGTTCATGTAGTTTCAGAGCTCACCTTAGCTTCCGCTTAAGTTTGTGTGGTTTCATTGTTCTCTGTTGCTTAGTTTGGATCGGTTTCTCCTTAGAGGCTCTTTCCCTCTGATGGGGAAGCAGGATTCAAGTCCGAGAGCTAGATTGCCAAATTTTAACAGCGCTGTAAACCTTACTGTAGTGGGGCTGAGCAACCCCTCTCCTCCGCTCTCGAGTGCTCCCGGCATGCCTCCTAATGTACGAGCCGGCGGACCTCTAACTTTGTATTTCACCTACCTATCAATGCAATGATACACACCCAGGCGTATTGGAGAAAAAGAAGATTGCCAAATTTTAGTTCTTGCCTTTTTGTAAATTGATGACTTGCTCTAGTATTTTAAAGATACTTTAGAATCAATAATGTAGAGAAACATGCGTCAGAAGCTTGATCTTGTGTGGAAGTGTCTTTTTGTATGTTCTGCTCGCAGAAGGTGTTTCTGTGCAGCAACAATTTCTTCTTTGTGCGAATTGCGAAAGCAAGGAATTCCCTATTTGCCGCTTGTTTCGTAGAACTGTCGACGCTACGTCGCTAGCAATCCGATCTGGGCCGGCCCATTTTAACAGCCAATCGCTCCCGGTTTTAGAAACCTTCTTGAAGGTTCCAGCTGGGTTTATACAGGTTCGGGGAACCTTCTAGAAAGTTCTAGAACCAGTTTTTTCTATTTTACTTCTTTATTGGTCTTTCTTTTTCTTTTCTGTTTTCTTTTCTATTTTTTTGTTTCTTTGTAAAATTTTCGTTTCCCCTTTCCTTTTTTTCTTTTTCAAGTCCATTTCTTTTCAAACTTGAAAAAAAAATGTTTGGAATTTCAAAATATGTTCTCATTTTCACAATTTGTTCATAAACTTCACAAAATGTTTGCAGTTTCAAAATTTTCATGATTTAAAAAAAATGTTCATATCTACAAAATTTGTTCAAAAATGTAAAAGAAATGTTCACTTTCCAAAATTTTGTTCACAATTTTGAAAAAATGTTCTGTTTTTTCCAAAATTTGTAAAGAAATTCCAATATATTCAGAGAATTTCCAGTAATGTTCGCACTTCCAAAAATTATTGAAAATTTTAAAAATTCCACATTCTCTAATTTTTGTTTACAAGATAAAAAAAGTTGAGCGAAATTCATTTTTTGTTGTTTTAATTTTTTGTTCTTCTTTCTAAACAATGTTTAAAATACCTATTTTTGTTCATCTTTGAAAAAAAATGTTCTAAAATTGAAAATGTTGATTTTAGAAAATTTATTCGTGCTTTCTAGAAAAATGTTTCTTTTTTGACATTCTAAACAATATCTAAAATATAAGAACTTTTTTATAAAATTCCTGTAGAATTTTATTAAAATGTGAATATGTTTTGATTTATGAATAAAAGTTGAAAAAATGTCAATTTTCTGAAATTTTGAACGAATTTTTTAAAGTGCTAATATTTTTTTGAAAATGATAAATAAACTTGAAAAAATAAAATAAAGGAAAAAGGAAAAAACAAATAACAGGAATATAAAAGAAAAAGAAACATGGGAAAAAGACCAGTTCTACAGTACACTGGTCATCGTTGATCCCTCTTATAACCTTTGTAATTGGACAGTGTAGGTCGTCAGGTCGTCTTGCTAGGGACGAGCACTTACTAGCGTGGGGTGCAGGTTCGATCTCTCGCTCCATTTTTTTCTTGAACAGTTTCCGGCACGATAAGAGGCCGGCCCGGTTTTAGAAACCTTCTTGAAAGCAACACTTCTCAAGCTCCCTGAAAGTCGTGGGGTGCAGGTGCGCGCGCCAGTTGGAGGCAAAGCACGTCGTATGCTCTCCCTGAAAGCAACACTTCTCAAGCTCCAAAAACCACAATGGACGAGCTCTGGCCCATTAAGGCATGGCGCAGCCCATCTTCAAAGCTAAGGCCCACATGCAAAATATAAATCAGAACAAAAACCCAATTATATTTCTAAAAACATGTTGCGCTAAAAAATTACTAAAATGGTAGTTATAAAAAAAATAGAAAAAATCGTTTAAGAAGAAACCTGACTTGGCACCTGCGTTTTCGTAATTTTCTATATTTGTTTTAGGAATTGCGCAGATTTTGTGTATATATAAACCGATCGTTTAAATTTGCCAACGGTTTTTATCATTGTGTCGTCTAGATATATCGGAAATTGAAACTCCCGTTAATAGGTTTCGGTGATTTCGTTTGACGCACAAGTGTAGTTCTCATGTTGGTGAGTCCACTTCTTGCATTAGTATATATTTGATGTTATGGTGTGTTTGTGCTTCCATGTTAGTGTACACTTTTTGTTAACAAGGCTAAAGTGTACACTTTTTACATTGGTGTGCATTTTCCCGGTGCTAATATGTGTTTTTCTCATGCACAACACATGTTGGCGCAAGCATGCCCTGCTCGTCTCCCTTGTGCTTCTTATGTCTAAAAAATGTTTTTGGATATTGCTCATACTATTGATCAATGAAGCTGCTCGGTTCATAACAAAAATAAACTAGCGTTCTACTATGTTCCTATGGTTATACAAAGGTGTTATTCTTGGCCTCATTTGTAACTCACTGGGTCATGGCAAAGTGGCCAACGTCAGACTGAAATTTCTCTCATCTAGATGTTTATATAGAAATGAATGAAAAAATGACTGCCGTATTGTAGTGAGGTTTGATCGGCAATATTGTCATGATTATAAGGAAACGCACACTTCAATGTGGTATGAGGCGTATTTTGATTAAATTTTGACCAATAATTCAATTAGCATATTGATAATGGAGCGCAAACCACAATTACAAGTAATTTCTATCTCTACTATTTTAAAAAAAACGTAAAGTTCCCATTTCACCTTTCTTCCCACCGCCCTTTCTAAACCAATTCCACTTTAATTTACTTACTAAATTTCTAATCAAAATATAAGGGAATTCATGGTCAAAATTTTATGAACTTTTATTTATCTCTACTACTTAAAAAGAACGTAAGGTTCCCATTTCACCTTTCTTCCCACCGCTCCTTCGTCCAACCTTCCATGTATATGATAATCAATCGTCTTAATTTACTTACCTTCTGAACCAATTCCATTTTAATTTACTTATCAAATTTCTAATCAAAATATAAGGTAATTCATGGTCAAAATTTGATGAACATTTATTTACATAATCGCATTATTATTGACAGGTAAATCATAATTTAATGTATTAGAATATTTATATCCCCGTTGCAACGCACGGGCATTGCTCTAGTTACTTTAAAAGGAGAAGCATCATTTTTGAGGTACACACTGATTGAGTTGGTCGAAATAGTATTTTCAAGAACCAAAATACTCCATGTATAACCGAAGCACTTCCCTGCATAATTTAGTTAGTTATTTTCACAAACAAATATCTAAGAAAATTTGACGCTTCAACGGAGAAATGAAATAAGATTGTACTTCTAGAAAGAACAATCCACGAAACATGAAGCTTAGTCTTAGCATAGAGACATCGTAGTTTACTAAAACCACTCTTCCCCGCATCTGCATCGTTCCACGGCGGACCCTAGCCGCCGAAGCCCTCAACTCTCGTGCTCCCCTCCTCCCCTTGCCATCCTCAGATGATGCCAGCGAAATAAGCCCGCGTGGCAGGCGGCGACAAGGCGTTCTCCTCATGTTGTGTGAGCATCTCGGGTGGAGTGAGGCTCGATCATCTACATCGATTATGTGTCGGCATCCTAATGTTGGTGACTTGATCCTCTCCTTGCGTCACTCCTCCAACGGGTAGGCCCTGACACGCCTGGTGGTGTGCTGGGCTGCCCTGACTTCGATCCACCAGCCCCGTTTGACGGATTGGGGTGGGGTGGCACCTCGTGCTCGGGAGATGCATCGGGTCACTTGCGCTCGAGATGTTTGCTCCTTGACATGCCACGTTGTGGTGGATGAGCGCCCAATTTGGCTGGTTTTCCTGTCGGATCCGGCTCATTGGCTTGTTGATGATGAGGTTGGTGGCATTGCCTCTGCGTCAAGGTGTGTACGGGCTAGTGGTGGCGCTTGTGTTGCTATGAGTGAAAGCCACCGACGGCGGCGACGCTCATGGGCGTCGTTATCCTCATTGGGGTGGGCGAACTCTTGGGTGAAGATTCTGCTGCAGGATCGGGCGACGACATCGTTTCTGTGTTGTTTTTATCTCTCTGTGACATCGTCCTGGAGATCTTAATCCCTTTTGCGCTTCCTTGGTATTGGATGTGCATGACATCGTGGTTGGTAGGCGCCTTGTGTGACGATGATGGCCGTAGCAAGATGAGCAGGGGCGCGGCTTTGCCTTTGCCGCTGGTTATTTGACATGTTCCTAACTCCTAAGGGTGAAATGGGAGTTGCAAGATGTCGGGAAACACAGCAACAACGATGTCGTGTGATGAGTAACTGGGACCCCGTTGGTGCTGGGTGTGCTCCTTTTCTCCCGCGTAACTTGTCATCAAGTCAGAGCTGCCTAGCCCTCGGCATGTTGGGGTTGATTGTTTGGCATAGGCCAGTAAGATTTATGTGGTTCGCTCGATCAGAGAGTTCTTGGGTGGTTGCCCGCAGTGAAGTCGGAATCTCTTATCCTGGGGCAATGATGACAATGACGCTTTACAGACATCCTCGACGACATTCCTCCTTGTGGTAGTGTGTGTGCCGATCATGTGGATAGTCAGGTCAACCGAGTGCCTTGTCTTGAGGGCGTACTGTGATGGTGTCTGGTTCTGTATTAGTTAACCAGGCAACTCTTTTTTAGCGAATGGATACCTCAAGGCTTAAAAAATGCATTTGCTAAACATCAGTACATGGGAAAATTCGACGTGGCAGAAATTTTGCTTTGCGCGAGTCCGAGCGACAACAACAAGCGTTGACCCCGGTGAGTCCAAGACGTGGACAAGCGGAAGCAAGCTATAGCCGACGGGAGCGAGTTTAAAACTTGATGGTGCGGTGGTGCGGGTTCGTCACCAAAGTTGCTGCAAATCAAGAAGAGGGGCTTAGAGGGATGGCCACTAGAGATATCGGACAAAACAGTGGTCTAAGAGGTCAAGGGAAGGGCGGGGTAACGAGGCGGTGTGTGGCGGCGTCCGCCCACCCTGGGAAGGGGGGGGGGGAGTTGGCTGTTAGGACTAGGTCGGGGGGGAGGGGGGGGGAGGGAGGGGTCGTGCGCGTGGGAGAAAGTAGAAGAGCATGTGGCAGCGTGATCATGGCTGTTGGTTGATGATTCAGTGGCTATGAAAATTGTTTCACGCACCTGACCGTATGGGCGGTCAAAAAACAATAATCCATGAATCCGTGTTTTTTTTATGAAAAAACCTTAGCCACCAAGTTATGTGCTCCTCCAAGTCGTCCCATTCGACTTCCTTGGCCGCGTCGTTGCTCAAGAAGCTTCTGCCCGAGACGACAAGACTACCTTCGCGCCGACGGATGTCGGCCCCGCACCACGTGTCACAGCTCCGCTCAACGCACCCTCGCGATCTCCTCCGGCTGTCCTCCCTCGTGGGGCCGGCAAGGACGTGCCCGCGATGACGACGCCTCCCCGTCCGCGTCTTCAAACTTAACTCCCAAGGACAACCCATCTTCCGCCCACCCGCACACGCACCCCTCGTCCCGCTGTCACCGGGGCCCAGGCCCCCACCCGCGGTCTTAATTGGCCATCAAGCGAGGGGGTAAAACCGGACCCAAGTCGAGGGGCGCGTCACCTACGGCGTGGACGGAGCCTACCAGTTCCAAACCGCTTTTGCTCGCATCCTCGCCCTCCGTGCGGCGTCCAGACGGACGGCCCCGATCGCGTCGCGCGCCGTATAAAGGGTCGCCGCCCGGCTACGCGCACCCCGGAGATCTTTGCGTGACCGCGCAGCCAAGGGGGAAAAGAAAGAAAAGGAAAACCAACCAGAAGAAAAGCTCGGGAGGAGAGCGTGGGGGGACTAGGGAGCATGGCGGAGCACAAGGAGGAGCCGGTGGCGGAGTCCATGATGGACAAGATCTCCGACAAGTTCCACGGTGGGGACTCGTCGTCGTCGTCCTCGGACTCGGACGACGAGAAGAAGGGGTCGGCGGCGGGCGTCAAGGCCAAGATCTACCGCCTCTTCGGCCGCGAGAAGCCCGTCCACGCCGTCCTCGGCGGCGGCAAGCGTAAGCTCCCGAGCCCTGTGCTCCAGATTGGGAATTGATTATTGTTTGGTGTTAGATCCGTTGCGATCTGATCGCGTTTCGTCTCGCTTGTTTAGTGGGAACTGTTGCTGCTTTATTGCTTGGTACGGAGTCCTAACTAGCTTTAGGATAAGATGAGAGAAGCGATAGGACCCTCGGTTATGTGATTTCTCAGCTATCAGCCTGTTCTAGAGCTTGATTGGAGGGTTTAGAGTTTGTTCATAAGCAGTAAACTGAAGGTTTGGGTGTTGAATTTGGGTAATGGCGACGGTTAAACGGCGGCGCAGTTTGTCGTCACTCTAAACCCCTAATATGCTCCAGACGATCTGGGGGCAGTAGAACAGATCTGGATTGCTTAACCGCCTAGATGTTTATTCTGGTGTTTTGGCCTGATGTGAACGCTTGCAATTATTTTTTTGCTTGCAGCTGCTGATCTTGTTCTATGGAGGAACAAGAAGGTCTCCGGAGGGGTGCTTGCTGGCGCTACTGCCATCTGGCTGCTGTTCGAGGTCATGGAGTACCATCTGCTCACCTTGGTGGGCCACTGCCTCATCCTCTCCCTGGCAACCCTCTTCCTCTATTCCAATGTCTGCATTTTCATCCACAAGTGAGATTCTCCTCCTATATGAAATTGATCCAACTTATACTTGACCTGCTGCTGCTGATTGTGGTGCCTGCAGACACCATAGCCATTTGAATTTGCTAATTGCTTAGAACTTCTCATAATCTTTGGTATTTATGATATTTTAGGTCTCCCCCGAACATCCCTGAGGTGAAAATCCCGGAGGACATGACTGTAAACATTGCACTATCACTGCGGCATGAGATCAACCGGGGCTTCTTTACCTTGAGAGAGACTGGTCATGGTCGTGATCTGAAGAAATTCCTCATTGTATGTTGGTTATCTCTTCAATTTGGAAATGATTAATGGTTGGTGCTTTCTTGATCCTGCTCATGAACATGCGACTGTTCTTTGTATTCCCAGGTGATTGGAGGGCTCTGGCTTCTTTCTGTTCTTGGGAGCTACTGCAACTTTTTGACACTGTCATATATAGGTAATGATCACCTGTGCTGCAAGCCTATTTTCTTCACCACTCACTAAATATCGATGCAAGTTATTAATGGACACCTTTTTTTTTCCTGAGTGCAGTCTTTGTGGTGCTGTACACTGTGCCAGTTCTGTATGAGAAGTACGATGACAAGGTGGATGCTTTTGGTGAGAAGGCCATGATCGAATTGAAGAAGTATTATGCCATCTTTGAAGAGAAGGTCCTGTCGAAGATCCCGAAGAACAAGAAGCACTAGATCACAAGAGTTACCCTGCCGCGTATTGCCATCTGTGTTAATCTCAACTTGTTGCCTCATTTTGAAGGATGGTTCTGTGTCATTGCGTCTGTCTTTAGTTAATACTACTTGATACTAGTACATATAGATGTGGTGTGCTGATCCTTTTGTGAAGTGGAGTCATGCCAGCTGAAGATTGTTGATCTTCTTTTTTTTGTTTATTTTTCAACTTTCAGCATGGTTACTCTATCTGGGAGCCGGAAATGTTATGGCATTACCTGTTCTAGTGCCTAGTGATATACTACTGCGTAGTGATTTATCCAGTTTTCTTCGTTCCTTCTATTTAATAGGTACTACCTCTATAAAGAAATATAAGACGTTTAGATATTAGTGATTAGTGATTTATAAACGATCTTATAGCAGTATTTTCTTGGACACAGAGTATTATTTTGAGAGACCATTTATAGGTATTGATAGATTTTCATTCGGTTATAAGAAATATGATAATTTGATATATTTTCACCAAGTATTTATGTAAGGGTTGCAAACAGAGGGTTCGTCTAAATGATGCGACCTCCCTAGCATCTTAACATTGTAAGAGCATAATAACCGCCGGTTTACGGGATGGGAACCTTTTTTGTCCCGAATAGATCCCGCAAAATTGTCTAGAGCATGTGTATTTCGGGCCGTTTCTTCTATAATATCTAGGGGGATTTGGAGCAATTTTTGCAGGGCCTGAAAAGTAAGAAACGGTGGTTGGTGCGAGGGGGATTTGGAGCAATTTTAGCTCCCGTCATGGTCTTCCCCAAGCACGACCTCGCCGGAATGCCTCGACACCGGTCACCACAGGACCCAAGCTGCCGCTGCTCGAGGCGTGAGCTACGCGAGCTAGTTAGCTACTGCCGCTGCCTGCTCCTCGCATCCGCCCGGACGCTCCTCGTCCTGCTCCACTGCGCTCGCTACTTCTCGCGCTGCGACACCTCCGTCCCAGCTGGAAGGATCTAATTGCAATCTTGCTTGTAGGGGCTTTATACTATTTTGTAGGGACATGAAACAATTTTATGCGGGATCTGTTCTGCCGACACACATGTCATTCCGTAGAAACACACATACCATCTCGTAAAAACGTTTTACATTGTTCTCTAAGATTGTTTTAGAGGACGAAGATGTATGGGATCTGCTAGAGATGCTTTAAGGGCGTTTTTGAGGCCATCCCTCAAATCACCATTAAATGTCCAGATGTCATGGATGTTTTCTACAATCCAAGCGTCTGCGGCCGCGTCTATGTGTTCGTCCCACAAATTGGGAGGAGATTCGCATTAGTTTGGACCTCTGTCACGTGGGATTTATGATAACCTTGGCCCACTAAAGTCCCCTTTCTCGGACCATTTCTCCCATTGCATTGCTTTTCGTTCTTCCCCTAGAAATAAAGGGTGACCTGCCGCCAGGTCCTTCAATAGCCGTCCTCTGGTGGCAACCCTCTGCCGACGACCGAGGTTGGTCGTCGGTTGTTAAGGGTGGGGGGGGGGGGGGGGGGGGTCACCGGATCCATACATGTGGATCGTGTAGCTTTAGGTTTTAGGCCCTTTGGGTTGTTTATCATCTTGGCTTCACGATGGCGATGGTGACGCTCAAATAAAGAAGCTTTAGATCTTTCCCCAACGAGACGATCAATACTATGATTCGGGATGAATTTGAAATTGTTCAAGCAAGAATGACGTGGCAGCGGCGACATCCTCATGGTGGATTTGTGTTCTCGGGCTCCGCCGTTTGCTCCAGTGTCGACACGGAGCCTGGGAGGTAGTCCACTAGCGGATGTAGATTGTGATCTGCTTCAACAACATTGGAAGATGGTGGATCGTGTGTTGGGTTCGTGGTTTGTGACTGGCAAGTATGGTTTCATCCTTCGACGTCTTAGTGTGCAGGGGTGCTAGATCTGGAGTTCGATGGCGTGTTCGAGGTGTTGCCCCGGTTTGATTCGTTCAACAACAATGGCTTCGCCTTTGGTGAGCCACCTTGAAGGTCTACAAAACTACATACCAACGATGGAGCCGCGTCGAGCTCGGATAAGGAGGTGATCCGTCATTTTTTTCTTTGATAGCTGCTATGGTGGTGCCGGAGGCTGATGACGAGCGTAGGTGGGAAGTTCAGAGAATTCTTCGGTCTTGATTGTACTCCCTCTGTTCATTTTTATAAGACCTCGAAGACATTTCAGACAATGTATAAAATAGTTCATTTTAAATTGTCTGAAATGACTTATAAAAATGAACGGAGGGAGTATTTTTTTTATGTTTGATGTTTCTTCGTGCAAATGCTAATGTTTTGACGGTATTTTAGTTTTGTCATGTTGATGTGTACTACAACTTTTATATGGATATAAATGAGACACCAATTGCCATGAAAAAGAGTTTGTATTACGCGTCCGCAAGTTTCGAGGACCAAAGTTTGTAATTTTCTCTGTCGCCTCGGTGGTGCTGCTGTATCAAATGAGCCCAAAGTTAGACCAGCCCACGATGCAGCCGACCCCCCAAACCTGACACTTGTCACGACTCAGGAACACGACGGCAGCACCGGCCAACACCACCACCGCGGCTCGGCTCGCTGCCCCACCTTCCTCTTTCTTCCCGCCCCCCCGCCTCCCTCCCACCGCGGCGTGATTCCAGCGCCGACCACCTACACTACACAAAACCCTAGCCAGTCCCCTCCCCTCCAGCCCGTCCCCACCTCGCATGCTCGCACCTGTCTTCTCCCGAAACCCCAGCCTCCTCTTCCTCCCCGCCGTCGTCCGCATCGCCCGCGGAGCAATGTCGGCCTCGCCGGCCGCCAAGGCGACCGTCTCAGTCGAGTACGCCAAGTCCGGCCGCTCCTCCTGCAAGGGCTGCAGCGCCGCCATCGCCAAGGGCGCGCTCCGCCTCGGCGCCTCCGCCCGCGACCCTCGGGGCTACGACAGCACCAAGTGGTACCACGTCGCCTGCTTCCCCGCCTCCTCGCTCCCGCTTGGCCCCGTCGAGGAGGTCCAGGGGTTCGACTCCATTAAGGTTTGGGTGTTTTTTTTCTGTTCCATTCGTATTTCGATCTGTTCTGTTTTTTTCTTGGAGGCTAAACTCCCGGTATTTGGGGGTTGTGCAGGATGACGATCGCGAGGAGCTGCGAGAGCTTGAGAAGGTAGCACATTCCTCACCTGTTGAAAATGCCTGTTCTGTTAGCGGTCTTCCCGCCACTCCTGCGCTGAATATTTCTGCCTATTGGATGGCAATTTTGAGTAATGTAAAATTATGTTGCCAAGGCCTCCTTCGGTTCATAGGAATATTGTAGGAATTGCAAAGGATAGGAACTTTGTAGAAAAAATTCCTGTGGAGCCCTTTGGTTTATAGGAATGGATTCCTATACCTATGTAGGATAGGTATCAATCCTTCACATTTCAAAGGAAAAAAAAACATTGGACTAGACTCAATGGAAAAATTCCTATCCTATGCATCAAATGACATCTCTTTCTCTGTAGGATTTGAGATGCATGTCATCTCACTTCCTATGATTTTCCTATTCCTATACTATTCCTATCCTATGAACCAAAGGAGGCCTAAATCATAAGGTGGAACGTTGGGGGTACCTTTCTATATAATCGATTTTTTTATGAGCAAAGGAATAAGAGATTTGACTTGTGCCTCCACAGAATGTAGTTTTGCTTCATAAAAATATGAACTGTTCCATGAACTTGAGAAATCTACTCTTTTCAGAATAATAAGAGAGACCAGACTGCAGTCAGTCCATTGGAAGTACCAAGTCCGAAGAAAGCAAAGGTTTCGCCTAAAGCAGAGGTGGCAGAAAAAGGAAGTGTCTCTGTTGAATATGCCAAGTCCGCCCGTTCCACCTGCAAGGTCTGCAATGCAAGCATCGCCAAGGGCGCTCTTCGCATTGGCGTCTCAGTCCATGACCCCCGTGGCTTCGACAGCACCAAGTGGTACCATGTCGCCTGCTTCCCCACCTCGTCGCATCCACTAGGCCCTGTTGAGAAGCTCAAGGGGTTCGACTCCATTAAGGTTTGTGCTCTGGGAGGCTTCATTTAATTGTTATTTAGTTCTGTTTCTGTATTTTTCTTTGGTGGCTAAACTGTTACTTTTGGCCTCCAGGATGATGATCGTGAGGAGTTACGGGAGCTAGAGAAGGTAACACATTCCCCACTTGCTGAAATGTCTACGCTGCTGTATGATGAATATTTCTGAGTACTAAATACTACCATATTTGCAATAGTTTTGTAGAAGTATGTGTTTGTCCATAAAATTTACCCATTTTCAGAATAAAAAGGGAGACCAGGCTGCAGTCGGTCCAGTGGAACTATCAAGTCCGAACAAAGGAAATTCCCATATATCTTTACCTGAAGTAGAGGTGGCTGAAAAGGCAAGTGTATTTTATGACACCCAATATTTACTGTGGATTGTTTTGTGGGCTTTTATTCTAATGAAGTTTGGATGTCAATTGTTTGAAATTTGTGGATTTGATGGGAGGTGAACAGGAGATAACAGTTGGCCACTCATAGATCTCGTTTAGACAAAGTGGTATTGTTACCACATGATATTTCTGCACATTAGTAATTGGTGCACTTTTGATCCTTGTTTGTCTCTGTGACATGCCATGTCTTACATCACAGTTTGTTTAGTTTGGAATGCTTAGTTTGATTCACCATGTGTAAAGGTAAAGTGACTTGCCTACTTTCAAATCCCTCTCCTTTTGCATCATAGTATTTAGAGGCATCAATCATGTGACGTTTATAGTTCTAACTTTCGCTTGAAGCTTCCTTACTAAGGTTGGATAAGCTCCATGAATAAGCCAGAGGTAGTATCAGATGTTAGCCTATTATAACTTGCACTTCGCCACATTCTATGTTCTTTACGAAGGTGGTGAATGCTGATCCTTTTATTTTGAGAGTCCATCCTAAGAAATTACTAGTACACATCTTTGTATCTTACACGTTTTCTAAAAAAAAATCCTACTACACTAAATCAATTAAATAACCAAGGCTGTGAAGTGGGGTAATGTTGACAGGACAACCGAGTCACTTTTTTTGAGTGAAAAAGGTTTATACTGTAGCCACCTCCTTCCTCTTTGTTTTCTTAACTTCACCTTGGAGCTCAGCTGCATGGTTATTTTTATTTGATTTATAATGCTGGTTTTGTTTTCCATAACAGTCGTCTCCAGGGAACAAAACAGTTGGTACAGCGATACCCTTTTCGCCTTCTGATATCAAGAAAACATACAAGGTAGTCTTGTAAATCCTAGCTAGTCTTACTCAGGTGTTTCTCTCTCTTTGGCTGTTGATAAACATTTTATTGTACTGAGTTACTACATGCACACCTTGTTGTCTGTTGACGCAGGATGCTACCCTTCCCACTCATTGGAAGGCTTTTGATACCGTTATTTTCCGTGAGCAGGTGTGTTGAGGAAAAAAAAAGAAAGTAACAGCTCTCAAGAATTATTTTATCCTTAAACAGTCTATATCACTCTACTACTTTTGGTTACATACCGTCTTGTAAAATTGTCAGAAAGTAACTTTGTGCAATTCTAATGTTCAGGATGATGGCCTTCATGCTTCAGCTAAGATTGCTGCTTTTGATTTCGACGGGTGCCTCGCCAAAACCTCAGTGAAGATGTATTATATTATATAATTTCCCTTCTTAAAATATGTTATGTTTGATAAGAGTGTTCTACATGCTTGTTCTGTGAATGTGGTATCAAATATTCATCGTTTTATAATGAGGACACATTTTAATTGATTTGCTACAGAAAAGATTTGTGTTACAGTTCAGTTCTATGGGCAATGTTTGTCTGGTTGGGCAATCTCATATAATGTCATCTATCTGTAAGTTATGGACTAATGTGTCCTACATCTTGTCATAACTGGAAGTGCAGAATGATATGTCTGTTAAAATCCAAAATGCTTCTTATTTAAATGTGAACATTTGATTAAAAAAAGTTTAGTCCATGCATGCATGACGTGGGCTCTCTACATAGGGCGCTCATTACCACATGTTCCTGAAGCACATGTATAGTATGCTACACTAATCTTAAAGAATCTTAAACTGTAGGAAATCACAACTTTTCATCATTCATCATCGCCCCTGTCTTGGTGTTCTTGACCTAATCGGTTTCCTTTTTTACAACCGTCCATTTCAAGTAACCTTCTCTTGAGAAAAATATTTGGTACCTAGATCTACTAGAGTTTGAGTTGTGAAAAAAAAGTGCTTATCTGATGGTCTTGAGTATAACCGTTAGGTGCTGGCTTGTGCGATGTGATCTCCGGAGACTGACTTTTTATAAATGGAGTTTCTGATTTGAATGCTTCTCTTATATGAGCTGTTACACTAGGGAGACAGTTGATAAATTTTGACCTACTGCAAATGTAGCATTGGTGCAGACAAGTGGTCTTTACAGCACAAATCAATTCCTGACAAGTTGCAAAGCCTGTACAATGATGGCTACAAGTTGGTTAGTTTCTTTCTTATTTTGATTCCATCACTTTACTCTTCTTCTGTATCTGTGTACTCCATTTCAAGATAAGTATACACATGGCATGTTAATACAAAATCATGTTGTATGGTGTTGGCAGGTCATATTCACCAATGAGTCAAACATTGAGCGCTGGAAGAATAAGCGGCAGCAAGCTGTTGACTCAAAAGTTGGACGCCTTGACAACTTTATTGAGTGTGTTAAAGTCCCTATTCAGGTATTCTGCTAACCTATCTTCTTTTCTCTAATATTTGTGTTAAAATGTGTCTCTTATGTTTCTGATCGATCCCTTGACATAATAAATAATAATAATAAGAGCTGTAGCTTATTGTGCTTGTGTTTCCCCGCAGGTTTTCATTGCGTGTGGTACAGGGAAAGGAAAAGGCACACCGGATGATCTGTTTCGCAAACCAAATTCAGGAATGTGGTGGTTGATGGCAGAGCATTTCAATTCTGGAATTGCCATCGACATGGACCAGTAATCATTCTATTTCTGATTTTTTTTCCAGAGTCACCATTTTGAATTGATTTATTTCATAGGGCGTAAGCTTAAACATTTAATTTTGAATGTATTTTGTTATCTCTGTTCATATGTGGTTGTTGGACAAGCAGCTGACATGCACACGGTTCATTTTTGTTTGTTTCTGTGAGCTGCATGTGTCGCTTAGCCATGGTTTCATTCAGGACAATTGCTTCTTGGAGCCATGCCCCTGTTGCTAACTTGCTTATATATCAACCACACTCACAAGACTGTCCTTGTGATCTACATGAAAGTACTGTTGTAGTATGTGTAAGATTCACCACATATCCTATGTTTAGGGCTTTAGGCCGAGTGATCAGCACATGAAGCTCCATTATAGCACCCGAGGTTCTGAGTTTGCTGCTAAATCCACACAAAGAATAGGGCCTCCACAGCTTAAACAAGAGTTATGCTGTTATGCAAACTAGTATTGCTCACCTTGTTCTTATAGTGTAAGTCTCTGAGTCTGTTCAGTATGTTGCTGCAAGAATTCATGCCACACCTTTTTCTCCTTAGGATTTGGTCATGCTACATGCTCTCCTTCTGAAATTCCCTGTGCCTTTTCAGATCTTTCTATGTTGGTGATGCTGCTGGGAGAGAGAATGATCATAGTGACGCTGATATAGAATTTGCTAAGGTATGGTGAAAAAACCTCTACCCTTGAGCTACAATGCACTAGCATTTCTTCATTTGAGTTCAAACATTCAGCAACTTGAAATGCCCCTCACACTTTTACTTGTCATTTATAGAAATGCCAATGAACTGGGTTTAGAAGCATATTTTTTATTTAGAAACTGGGACCTGATCACACCATACATCAGCATTTAAACTTGTAAATTTGAAAGTTGTTCTTTTAGCTATGCAATCAATTAGGAGACACAGTTTGAAAAGCGACAGATAACAGTTAGATAGGATATACTCCCTCAGTAAACAAATATAAGACGTTTTAGATTACTCAGAGGGAGTAGATCTTAAAGCTTGTAATAGGTACCATCAGATCAAGCAATTGTTTCTTCTGGAGTTTGGAAAGCTAGCCTTAGAACCCTTGGTTATAACCTGGATTTTTCAGCCATCTTTGTGTGTTAGGAGAACTTATTAATTGGATATTCGTAAGCCGAGATGTGAATGATTTACTCTATAATTTGATAAGTCCATGTGAATAAACTATTTAAACATCCTTTCACAATAGTAAGAATCCCATCATAATGAACTCAGTGCGCTCAGAATTTGCCCGGCATGGCTCTGGGAATAGGTGCAGATTAAACATCCTGTTCTAGTTCTAGTTCCATTATCATTTTGACTTCATGCGGTACTGTCCTTATATGGGTATAAGACCCTACTTGCTAGCTGAGGCAACATGTCAGAATGATACAATAAAATCCAAGATACCCTTTTCCAAATCCCTGCTATTGGTACGTTTGCCATTTTGCTAATCACTGATGAAATAGACTATAGTTGAACTTGAAGCTAGTTTAAAGAATGCTGGTTCCATCTAAAATAATTTAGTATGCGAAAATAATTCCATTGTTTCCTCTAGAAAGCTGGATTATCTCATATATAATCCCCCACCCATCAGGTTTATGTACTTCTCTGCGGTACCTTGTCTGCATTTCCTATGTTATTTGTTCCACCAAAAGCTTTTTATTTTTTGAACTTTTTTGTTCGATATGCTACTTCATGGTTAGTAAGCTTTAATTGGCTCTATATTGTTTGCCTTCCCATTTCTGACTTTCTGTTGTATTTTCCATTATAGGCCATCGGTCTGAAGTTTCACGTTCCTGAAGAATTCTTCGGTCCCTAGGCGTTCACTGTGAGCAGCTATGTTAGGTGGTGAATAAGATGGTTTACTAATTGCCGTAGGTCGGTGTCTCATGTTTGGAATCTAAGAATGCCGCAGTTATTCTGACGTTGCAAGATCGCTGTTTAAACTTGCCGTAGTCCTTTGGTAGTATCATGCCTGTTCGGCTAGGATCGACTTGAATCAATGTACTGGGGGCGGAGAACTGTTGGGATCTGAGTCAATGCCATACTGGGACTCGTCGATCACTGATTTCTGTCGCCCAGTTGACTCGTATAATTGTCACCAGTGTCAAATGCGGGTTCACGCCCCCCATACCTCGTGTCCCAAAAGGCAAAAGACACCATTTTTCTCTCCCTGGTGGCATCAAAGTAAGAGACGCTGGTTCTTTTCTCTAGTTCTCTAACCTTCGCTAGCGGGAACAAAATGACAGGAAACAACCGTACGTCTGGGAGTCCTTCAAAGTCCAAACCTCGAATTCTTAGAAACCCAAATTCCAAGCTCTGAAACAATGCCAGAATATGTTCCTGCTGCTGTTATACTTGTTCTTGATGATTATTCACGTGGGAAACAAATCCAATAGAAGCTCCTGTGTTAAATTGACACGGTTTATAGATTTAACACTGCAGTCCGCACTCTGCAGAATGCACAGCCTGGGAATAATTAGGCTTAGCGCATCTCAAAATAAACTTCCACTTGCATTGCTACTGACAACCAATGACTCCTTGGGGATTAAGGCCCCGTTCGGGAATTCATCAGCTTCTAGAATCTGGGGAGCGGCGATTTGCTTGCTCCCAGATTTTGTACTGCAGCTCCGTCCGCTTCTGGAGTGGAGCGTGGAGCGGAGTATTCCCGAACAGGCACTAAGGCCAACTCCACCGCGCGACCCTATCTTGTCTGCCCCCGTTCGTTTGGGGTAAAACGGACAAACCAGACGGCGCGTGACCGCAAACGGACATTTGTTCGCTTTATGTCCGCTTTCGACCTATCCGCGGCCCAAGTTTGCGCCGGTTTTGGGGTGAAACAGACAACGCGCGGACAAGTGGGACGCGCACTTGTCCTCCCCTGGCCTGCCTGTCGGTGGGAGAAACCGAAACCCCCCCACGCCCCATTTGGCGCCATTTTCTACAAACCCTCCCACGTCCCTCCCACCCACCCCCTCTCTCCCCTGTCCATGGCCGATGCCCCGTCGAATTCTGGGGGCCTGGCCGTCGACCCGCCCACAAAGGTGAAGAAGGAGGCGGCCAAGGCGCCAAGGAAGCCGCGGTCGGAGTGCACGCCGGAGGAGATCGCCAAGTTGGACGCGGAATCGGCGAAGAGGAGGGAGCGGAGAGCGGTCGTCAAGGTCAATGCCGCCGTGGCCAAGTTCGCCGCCCAGCGCGATGCGATGGAGGCCGCGCGACGCAAGGCCGCGGTCGACGAGAAGGAGGACCTCGTTAACAAAGCGCACGCCCTCCTCATGCTTGGCATGGGCCGTCCGGCCGGGTTCCCTGCAGCGGCCGCCGGCCCCGCGAGCACAGGCTCGTCGGTCGCCCGGCCTCCGCATTGCCAGTCGCCGACGTCGTGGACCGCGCCCATGTCGCCCGGCTTTCCTCCTCCAAGGCACGACAGCCAGACCCGTTTCTCGGGGTCGCCGGACGTGGGCTTGTTCGCCCCGTCCACACCGCGCCCCGCGGCCGTCATCGACCTCAACGTCACGCCTGGGTCTAGCAGCGGCGGCCGGGCGTCCGTCGAGATGCAAAGGAAGCAAGCACGGGCACCGTTCACGGGCACCATGTCGCCCCCCGCGTCTTGTTTGACGGAATGCCAACACTGACGCCAATGGTCGACGACCCCTTCTACAACCAGTACATGGAGGACGTGATCTTCGAGGGTGGGCATGGCCGTGCCTACGACCCCGAGGAGACCCAAAGTCAGGATGGCCGCGCCCAGTATGTGCCCGATGAAGAGGCCGACGACCGTGTTGACTACGACCATGGTGACTCGTGGCATGAAGACGATGACATCTATGTCGAAGGTGATGGTGATGAAGAATAAGGCAATGACGTTGATATTAGTGGCGAGCCATTGTTCATCGACGAGCTCATCCAAAGAGCAGAAGCACAAAAGAAGAGGAAGAGCATTCGCACGGGTTCATACACACAAGATGAGGACAAGTTGATTTGCCAAGCTTGGATGGAGATTAGCCAAGATCCGAAGACCGGCGCGCAACAAAAGGGCATTGTTTTTTGGACGAGAGTCCACAAAACATTTCATGAAAGGAAGATGTTTGAGCCCTCCAATTTACAAGCAACCGTGGCATCGGCTCGATTCAAAAGAGATGGTTGTTCATCCAACAAGAGTGCAACAAGTATTGCACCACATTTGAGAGCGTTGAAGCACGACCCGTGAGTGGTCTCGGCGTTGGGGACATGATATGCTATCCTCTTCCTAGCCCTTTCCTTGCTACGGCCATGAGACTTCGGCCGTGTATATGTTTGCATGTTCACTTCTTGTTGATCATGTGGTTTTGGCATTTCAATCTTTGGAGGCATTCAAGGCCCGGCACAATGACAAGCCATTCACTCTTACGCATTGTTGGACGATCATCAACAATTGCCCCTAAGTTCAAGGACCAATACCGTGAACTACAAAGGAAGAGAGGACTAAAGACGGCCAAATTCGCCGGAGGTGGAGATGGCGAGGCGTTGAAGAGGCCGAGGGGCAAGATCAACTCCAAGGTTGATGACATACGTGATGCCTCATCCATGGCATTGCATGACACTTTTGCATGACATGATGTCCCAAAAGGATGTGAGGGACGAGAAGAAGCGGCAAAGCAAGGAGGAGCAAATGAAGCAATACCTAGACCTTCAAAGAAAGAAGCTTGAGATGGAGGAGGCAGCCAAGAGGAGGAAGATCGACATGGAGGAGGCGGCCCGGCAAAGGCAGCTCGACATGGAGGAGGCGGCCCGACAAAGGCAGCTCGACATCGAGGAGGCGGCCCGACAAAGGCAGCTCGACATCGAGGCCGACAACGTCAAGGCCAGGCAGAGGCAGCTCGACATCGAGGCCACGAATGCCGCCACAAAAGCGAAGGAGGTGGCCCTTGCGATCATGAGCGTGGACTTGTCGAAGATGAGCGACAAGACGAGGGCCTGGTTCGAGGCCAAGCAGAAGGAGATGCTCGACGCCGAAGGCCTGAATTAGGTCATCCGATCGGCCGTGGCCGTTCTTTTTGGAGGTTGGTATGGGTGCCGCCCGCCCGCTAGGCCGCTGGCTGTGTGCCGGCGAGAAAACATTTATTTTGGTGGCCGGCTGTGTTGCCGGCCGCTGGCTGTGTTGCCGGCGAGGACAACTATTCATTTTGGGGGCTGGCTGTGTTGCCGGCCGCTGGCTGATGCCGGCGATGGACGTGTAGGCCGCTGGCTCTGTTGCCGGCGTGATGAACCGCTAGCCTGAACTAGGGCTTGGCATTTGAAACGTTCTTTTGGTTTTTTAAATAGACACGGACATGATGAGGTAAATGGATCCGGCCGCGCGCTGGGGCACGGCCACCGCATCTCAGGACACGCCCGGACACGATCCCAAATCCCTACCCAAACGGATAGAATCCGGACAAAACGGACGTCCGTTTGGGGTCGCGCGGTGGAGTTGGCCTAAGTCTGCAGTCTGCATAGTACTACGTACTCCCTGACAAATGTCAACGTGCTTGTCTTTTCTCTAGTTCATGATCTAGTTAGGGATTAAGTCTGCAGGAACGAGCAAAAATAGTCAGAGTGATGTGCACTATATGGTACTCCAGGAATCGCTGGGTTCATGATCAAGATCAACTAGATCCTGCCACTGCTATGAGAAGGATTAGAGGGGACTTGGCACTTCTCGATCTTCCTCGACATCATGCAGCTCTCTTGCCGGGTCATGGATAGGGCCCACCAGTGGGGCAGTGGATCAAAATTGATCGTGATAGTGCGATCAACTGTGTTGGAGACCACCGTTGAATGGTGACAAAACGCACCAGGTTATACAAGCTGTACTCATCTCTGAAGATGTACTATTCTTGATCAGTTTAGACTGCGTCAGCTGCCACCGACGGCGGTCTTTCTGGGGAACCGGCAATCGAGATGCAGGATTGATTCGCTGGTAAGTGAATCGATTTGTTTCACCAGCCGACCAAAGCATGCTGCAGCTGAGACGGACGATCTGGAGGAGGGTGCGGTGGCCTGTGTCCAAGAGGATGCGCGCCGTGGAGAACACGGAGGCGCTGTCGCTGACCACGTTCACGTCCCTGCTGATCGAGTTCGTGGCGAGGCTGGACTGGTGCACGCCGTCGACGAGCTCCCCAGGCTTGATCGAGTTCAAGGAAGAAGGCGAGGCGAGTTTGAGTAGCTACTAGGAGTTGGCCGTGTCTCACGAATCGGTCGTTCGATGCGTCTCACGAATCACGACGCTACTTTTTATTTTTGAGAATCGAATCACGACGCTACTATTCGCGCCATACCATACTATGCCAATCAATTGGGCTTGGACTTGGGCTTTTCCATCAAAAAAGCACGAAGTGGGCCACCTATGTAATCTACGAAGATTCATGTAGATGCCAGCCTAGCTCGCTCCGGCTTGGAGGGTTCCGCAGCAGCCGTGTGCACAGACACAGACCGTCAGTGGGTTCCATCGTTTCTATGGTTCTTTTGATGAGGCCCTTTTTATACACAGGAACCCTTTCTTTCGTCAAAAGGTATTGCGAACTTGTATAGTTCATATTCTTTGGCTCTGCTTATCCATTATAAAGTAAATATGTCTTTTCACAATAAAAGTTATCCATACAGTGATAGTATTTAATTATTAAAGTTGGCTAAGTGGCTGAGCGTGTTAGTCTGTTCTTTTAAGATAAAGGAGCATAATCATTTTTCTTTTTATTACTATTTTCTCTGCTTAATGGATAACCACGATCATCCATGGAGTCAAAAAGGTTGCAGCAGTAGAAGCGATCGCCTGTCACGAACTTTGTATCTTGTTGAGAATTTGCTACTTCAAAATTTTATTGTTGCCTCCGACTTGAAACAAGTGATAAGCGACATTGAGAAGGAAACAGACAGTACCTATGGACACATTATCAAGGAGGTCAAACATTGAGCATCAAACTTCAAGTACAAATACATTTTCGAAGGCCGAGCAACCAACACAGATTCAGATAGCAAAAATGCTAAACACACGGGCATTCTACGGAGTTGTTACGGGGCTAACGATAAAATCTCTCCATCGCCCCCCCCCCCCCCCCCCCCCCCCCCCCCTGATTTTCAGGTGGGTGGGGCCCAACCTCCCTCTTAATCCAATCGTAACTTGCCATGTCAGGAGGAACTCGTAAAACCCAGTAATAAGTCTGTGAATGTAGCATTGTTGTTCAGATAGACTAGCTAAAATTTTGAATTCTTTGGACGAGGGGCTCGTGCCATATTTGGTTTCAACCCCATGATATTTTTTGTATCCCACTTCTTGTGGCTTTCGATCAATAAAATTTAGCTATTACCCTCAAAAAAGGAAAAGAAAAACAGACGCACCGTCGTTTTTGTTGCCTCAAAAAGGAAAAGAAAAACTCCCCTAAAGAAAAGGAAAAGAAAAACAGACGCACCGTCGTACCGCTACAATATATACGGCCGAGACCCAGCAAGACAAATCTACTCTGGATTTCTGATCTAGTCTATCTATACCAAACAGCAGTTCGAAACCTCGGGAGGACGATCGAGATGGCGACTTCCATGGTGACGGACTTCGGCGACGGCCACTGCATCGTGGCGTTCGACCAGGACCACGTCCACACCACCCTGACCTCCTCCGGCGGCGTCGTCGACGAGTGGCTGGACCTCGTCTACCGCATCCACCGCCGCCGCCTCGACCGCCTCGTCGTCGGCCTCGACGTCGAGTGGCGCCCCTCGTTCCGCGGCCTCCCGCCGGGCCCCGTCGCGCTGCTGCAGCTGTGCGTCGGCCGCCGCTGCCTCGTCTTCCAGATCCTCCGCGCCGACTACGTCCCGGACTCCCTCTTCGACTTCCTCGCCGACGGCCGCTTCACCTTCGTCGGCGTCGGGGTCTACGGCGACGCGCAGAAGCTCAGCGCTCACTACGGGCTGCAGGTGACGAACGCGGTGGACCTGCGCTACCTCGCCGCGAACATGCTGGGGAAGCCGGCGCTGCGGCACACCGGGCTGCAGGGCCTCGTGTGGCAGGTGATGGGCGTGTGGCCCGAGAAGCCGCACCACGTGCGGGTCAGCGCCTGGGACGCGCCGCGGCTGACGCGGGACCAACTGCAGTATGCTTGCGCCGACGCCTTTGCATCGTTCGAGGTCGGCCGGAGGCTCTACGACGGCGAATATTAGGTCAAGGGTGCCAATGCCATCCGCTTAGTTTTCAAGGGTTATTAGGTAAATACTGTTATCTTTGCTTTGCACCCAAGCATGTCGATATTTAGTTTGCCCTGGTGTTGAACTTTTAAACTTTACAAGATACTCCTTCCGTTTTTAAATATAAGCTCTTTAGAGATTTCAATATGGACATGGACTACATACGGATAAACATATTTTAGAGTGTAGATCCACTCATTTTGCTAGTACATATATAGGTCATATTGAAATCTTTAAAAGGGTTTATATTTAAGAACGGATGGAGTACAAGGTAGAGAGTATATCTGGTGAAATGAATTGAAAATCATGTTTCAAATATTCCAAAATTTTGACAAAAAAGCTAGTGTAACATAATCCACAGGTTTCATACACTAGTAGAAAACGGAGCTTTAGCACCGATTCGTAAGGGCCTTTAATGCCGGTTTCATAACCGGCACTAAAGCCCCCCCCCCCCCCTTTAGTACCGGTTCGGCACGAACCGGCGCTAAAGTGCCACCACGTGGCGTGAGCTCGTGCCCTGGTATGGGGGACCGGTTGGTGTTACCAACCGGTACTAAAGGGTTTTTTTTTTTGAAAATTTTGGATTTTTTGGATTTTTAATTTTTTTGAATTATTTGATGATTTAGTCTCTAATCACCTCTCTTAACTGCTCAAGTGTGGATCACTCATTTCAAATTATCTAACTTCCCGACCGGTCACCCATCCCTCTCACTACTCCAGCCCGAGCACGCTTAACTTTCGGGTTCTATTCTCCTTCGTTTCCGAGTCTGCACTTGTTGTTTTCCTGACAATAGTAAGATGTCAATCCTATTAACCCTCAGGAGTTTAGCTTGAGCATGAAGTCACACATTTCACCGTTTGAGTTTATTCTAAAAAACAGTAATTATTTAGTAACGCTAATATTTCTTGAATAAGTTTGACCATAGTTTGACCACAGTTTGACCATAGTTTGACCAGATTTGACCAAAATTCAAAAAATTGAAATAATTATTTAGTAACACTAATATTCTTGAATAATTATGTAGTAACATTAATACTTCTTGAATAAGTAGTTTGACCAGATTTAACCAAATTTTTTTAAACAAACTGAAATTTGACCATATATTTTTTTCCTTTTGGAATTTGAGGATTCTAAAAAATTCCAAACAGGCCATAGGCTTTCTCCATCGGATGCGGATTTTCGTGCTCCATCGGATGCGGATTTTTGTGCTGAAATTTTTGATATATTATACATTTTTTTCCGACATCGTATGCAAAAGTTATAGCCGTTTTACATTTTCCCTACACTTTTTGCAAAGCATGTCCAAATTTAAGTTTTCAAATTTTCCTAACCAATAGATGTAGTAATATAACTATCTCTCGAAGGATTTTATTTTTTGAAGTTTTTATCATTTTCTTTTGATTTTTTCAGAACTGAAATGGCGACACACGAGGGGGGAGGGTAGAGTTTGAAAATTGCCCTATAGTGCCGGTTTGTGTCACAAACCGGTACTATAGGTCAGACCCCTTTAGTACCGGTTCATGGCACGAACCGGTACTAAAGGTCGTTCGTGCCACGAACCGGTACTAAAGGTGTTCGTGGGGCCCCGGCCTGACGCCAGCCTGCCACCACCCCTTTAGTACCGGTTCGTGCCACGAACCGGTACTAAAGGTTCAACACGAACCGGCATTAATGCAAATCCGTTCGAACCGGCACTAATGGTACCATTAGTACCGGGCCAAAATCAAACTGGTACTAATGTGCTTCACGTTTGACCCTTTTTCTACTAGTGATAAGCATGCAAGATATAATAAATTAAATCAAGTTCGCTTGGGAGGTGTGAAAAAGAAATCAACATCACTTTAAATAACTCATATTTTCATATGTCTCACTTTTGGTTGCCAAATTTATGTCCTTTATCATAGCTCTCATAATATCGCCTGTTGAGGATATGACTATCAGATATGACCCGCCCACAATGACGGTTCACCTGTATGAAGCCCAAGAGTATACAAGGTGGTGGTTCACAGTTAGGCTTATGATAGGCCCAGGCCCAGGGGCGGCTTAGGGCCCGTAAGTATAAACCGCCATGTATGAATAGACTTGTAATGTAAGGCATGTAAGATACGTCACTGAGCCGGACACGTTGTATGAGCCGGCCGAGATTCTATAGGCCGCAGGGCGTGAACCCGTGTATATAAGGGGACGACCCGGCGGCGGCTTAGGGTAAGAAACAAAAGATCGAGAGCCAGGTTAAGCGTATTCGCTCCTTGGTCATCGAAACCTAGCAATATCACCTCAACTGGATTAGGCCTTTACCTTCACCGCAAGGAGCCGAAGCAGTATAAACCTCTCGTGTCCTTTGTCCCGTTTAACCCCTTTAAGCTTCCTAGTTGCGATGGCTCCATGATTAAGTCCTTTCACTAGGACATCTGCCGTGACAATTCCACGACAGTTGGCGCCCACCATGGGGCTTGCGCACGGTGGATTTGAGTTCTTGAAGGGCAACTTCGAAGGGCTCAAGGGATATGTTGTGGTCCGGATGACCAAGAGTCGTCGCGGCAAGCTCTACATCGACGACGCTGGTTGGGGCCCTGACGCCGGCTCAATTGAGTACGGGTATCGGGTCCCCTTTGGCGGAATCCACGTCTTCATCGGCCAGATCGGCGAGCCGGGCCCTGAGCCGGACATCTGCACCGACATCATCGAGACGACTCAGCGCGAGAGACCCGCCCGGACTCAGCCCGCTGTGAAGCGTGCCTTCGTGGGATGCATCCATGGAGGAGAGTTTTCTGAAGGATCTGCGTCTGGTGGTGAGACGACTGAAGGAAATATGCCCTAGAGGCAATAATAAAGTTATTATTTATTTCCTTATTTCATGATAAATGTTTATTATTCATGCTAGAATTGTATTAACCGGAAACATAATACATGTGTGAATACATAGACAAACAGAGTGTCACTAGTATGCCTCTACTTGACTAGCTCGTTGATCAAAGATGGTTATGTTTCCTAACCATAGACATGAGTTGTCATTTGATTAATGGGATCACATCATTCGGTGAATGATCTGATTGACATGACCTATTCCATTAGCTTAGCACCCGATCGTTTAGTATGTTGCTATTGCTTTCTTCATGACTTATACATGTTCCTATGACCATGAGATTATGCAACTCCCGTTTGCCGGAGGAACACTTTGTGTGCTACCAAACGTCAAAACGTAACTGGGTGATTATAAAGGTGCTCTACAGGTGTCTCCAAAGGTACATGTTGGGTTGGCGTATTTCGAGATTAGGATTTGTCACTCCGATTGTCGGAGAGGTATCTCTGGGCCCTCTCGGTAATGCACATCACTTAAGCCTTGCAAGCATTGTAACTAATGAGTTAGTTGCGGGATGATGTATTACAGAACGAGTAAAGAGACTTGCCGGTAACGAGATTGAACTAGGTATTGGATACCGACGATCGAATCTCGGGCAAGTAACATACCGATGACAAAGGGAACAACGTATGTTGTTATGCGGTCTGACCGATAAAGATCTTCGTAGAATATGTAGGAGCCAATATGGGCATCCAGGTCCCGCTATTGGTTATTGACCGGAGACGTGTCTCGGTCATGTCTACATTGTTCTCGAACCGTAGGGTCCGCACGCTTAAAGTTACGATGACAGTTATTATGAGTTTATGCATTTTGATGTACCGAAGGTTAGTTCGGAGTCCCGGATGTGATCACGGACATGACGAGGAGTCTCGGAAATGGTCGAATCGAGACATAAAGATTGATATATTGGATGACTATATTCGGACACCGGAAGGGTTCCGGAGAAGTTTCGGATAAAACCGGAGTACCGGAGGGGTTACCGGAACCCCCCGGGGGTTAATGGGCCTTATGGGCCTAATGTGGAGAAGAGGAAGGGGCTGCCAGGGCAGGCCGCGCGCCCCCTCTCCCCCTAGTCCCAATTGGACAAGGAGGGAGGGGCGGCGCCCCCCCTTTCCTATTCTCCCTCCACCTCTCCTAGTTGGACAAGGAACGGGGAGGGGAGTCCTACTCCCGGTAGGAGTAGGACTCCTCCTGCGCCCTCCTCTAGGCCGGCGCACCACCCCCCCTTGGATCCTTTATATACGGAGACAGGGAGGCACCCTAGGACACACAAGTTGATCCTCGTGATCGTTCCTTAGCCGTGTGCGGTGCCCCCTGCCACCATATTCCACCTCGGTCATATCGTTGTAGTGCTTAGGCGAAGCCCTGCGTCGGTAGAACATCATCATCGTCACCACGCCGTTGTGCTGACGGAACTCGTCCCCGAAGCTTTGCTGGATCGGAGCCCGGGGAGCGTCATCGAGCTGTACGTGTGCTAAGAACTCGGAGGTGCCGGAGTAACGGTGCTTGGATCGGTCGGATCGGGAAGAAGACGTACGACTACTTCCTCTACGTTGTGTCAACGCTTCCGTTGCGATCTACAAGGGTACGTAGATCATACTCTCCCCTCTCGTTGCTATACATCACCATGATCTTGCGTGTGCGTAGGAATTTTTTTGAAATTACTACGTTCCCCAACAGTGGCATCCGAGCCAGGTTTTTTTATGGTTTGATGTTATATGCACGAGTAGAACACAAGTGAGTTGTGGGCGATATAAGTCATACTGCTTACCAGCATGTCATACTTTGGTTCGGCGGTATTGTTGGATGAAGCGGCCCGGACCGACATTACGCGTACGCTTACGCGAGACCGGTTCTCCCGACGTGCTTTGCACAAAGGTGGCTAGCGGGTGACAGTTTCTCCAACTTTAGTTGAACCGAGTGTGGCTACGCCCGGTCCTTGCGAAGGTTAAAACAGCACCAACTTGACAAACTATCGTTGTGATTTTGATGCGTAGGTAAGATTGGTTCTTGCTTAAGCCCGTAGCAGCCACGTAAAACATGCAACAACAAAGTAGAGGACGTCTAACTTGTTTTTGCGGGGGCATGTTGTGATGTGATATGGTCAAGACGTGATGAGATATAAGTTGTTGTATGAGATGATCATGTTTTGTTAAAGTTATCGGCAACTGGCAAAAGCCTTATGGTTGTCTCTTTATTGCATAAGATGCAAGCGCCAAATAATTGCTTTACTTTATCGCTATGCGATAGCAATAGTTGCAAGAGCAATAGTTGGCGAGACGACCGTGTGACGACACATTGATATAGATCAAGATGATGGAGATCATGGTGTCATGCCGGTGACGATAGAGATCATGACAGTACTTTGGAGATGGAGATCAAAGGCGCAAGATGATGATGGCCATATCATGTCACATATTTTGATTGCATATGATGTTTATCTTTTATGCATCTTATCTTGCTTTGATTGACGGTAGCATTATAAGATGATCTCTCACTAATTATCAAGAAGTGTTCTCCCTGAGTATGCACCGTTGCGAAAGTTCTTCGTGCTGAGACACCACGTGATGATCGGGTGTGATAGGCTCTACGTTCAAATACAACGGGTGCAAAACAGTTGCACACGCGGAATACTCAGGTTATACTTGACGAGCCAAGCATATACAGATATGGCCTCGGAACACGGAGACCGAAAGGTCGAGCGTGAATCATATAGTAGATATGATCAACATAGTGATGTTCACCAATGAAACTACTCCATCTCACGTGATGATCGGACATGGTTTAGTTGATTTGGATCACGTAATCACTTAGAGGATTAGAGGGATGTCTATCTAAGTGGGAGTTCTTAAGTAATATGATTAATTGAACTTAAATTTATCATGAACTTAGTCCTGGTAGTATTTTGCAAATTATGTTGTAGATCAATAGCTCGCGTTGTTTCTTTCATATGTTTATTTTGATATGTTCCTAGAGAAAATTGTGTTGAAAGATGTTAGTAGCAAAGATGCGGATTGGATCCGTGATCTGAGGTTTATCCTCATTGCTGCACAGAAGAATTATGTCCTTGATGCACCGCTAGATGACAGACCTATTGCAGGAGCAGATGCAGACATTATGAACGTTTGGCTAGCTCAATATGATGACTACTTGATAGTTTAGTGCACCATGCTTAATGGCTTAGAATCGGGACTTCAAAGACATTTTGAACGTCATGGACCATATGAGATGTTCCAGGAGTTGAAGTTAATATTTCAAGCAAATACCCGAGTTGAGAGATATGTAGTCTCCAACAAGTTCTATAGCTAAAAGATGGAGGAGAATCGCTCAACTAGTGAGCATGTGCC
Source organism: Triticum urartu (assembly GCF_003073215.2). NCBI lineage: Eukaryota > Viridiplantae > Streptophyta > Magnoliopsida > Poales > Poaceae > Triticum > Triticum urartu. The sequence continues at coordinate 509,154,383 of NC_053024.1, read as the reverse complement.
CAGATTGTCTGAGTACAACAATCGCTTGAATCAAGTGGGAGTTAATCTTCCAGATAAGATAGTGATTGACAGAATTCTCTAGTCACCACCACCAAGTTAGTAGAACTTCATGATGAACTATGATATGCAAGGGATAACAGAAACGATTCCCAAGCTCTTCGTAATGCGGAAATTGACGAAGGTAGAAATCGAGAAAAACATCAAGTGTTGATGGTAGACAAGACCACTAGTTTCAAGAAAAGGGCAGAGGAAAGAAGGGGAACTTCAAGAAGAACAGCAAGCAAGTTGCTGCTCAAGTGAAGAAGCCCAAGTCTGGTCCTAAGCCTGAGACTAAGTGTTTCTACTGCAAAGGGACTGGTCACTGGAAGCGGAACTACCCCAAGTGATTGGCAGATAAGAAGGATGGCAAAGTGAACATAAGTATATTTGATATACATGTTATTGACGTGTACTCTACTAGTGTTTATAGCAACCCCTCAGTATTTGATACTAGTTCAGTTGCTAAAATTAGTAACTCGAAACGGGAGTTGCAGAATAAACAGAGACTAGTTAAGGGTGAAGTGACGATGTGTGTTGGAAGTGGTTCCAAGATTGATATGATCATCATCGCACACTCCCTATACTTTCGGGATTAGTGTTGAACCTGAATAAGTGTTATTTGGTGTTTGCGTTGAGCATGAATATGATTTGATCATGTTTATTGTAATACGATTATTCATTTAAGTAAGAGAATAAATTGTTGTTCTGTTTACATGAATAAAACCTTATATGGTTACACACCCAATGAAAATAGTTCGTTGGATCTCGATCGTAGTGATACACATAATCATAATATTGAAACCAAAAGATGCAAAGTTAATAATGATAGTGCAACTTATTTGTGGCACTGCCGTTTAGGTCATATTGGTGTAAAGCGCATGAAGAAACTCCATGGTGATGGGATTTTGGAATCACTTGATTATGAATCACTTGATGATTGCGAACCATGCCTCATGGGCAAGATGACTAAGACTCCGTTCTCCGGAGCGAGCAACTGACTTATTGGAAATAATACATACTGATGTATGCGGTCCGATGAGTGTTAAGGCTCACGGCAAGTATCGTTATTTTCTGAACTTCACAGATGATTTGAGCAGATATGAGTATATCTACTTGATGAAACATAAGTCTGAAACATTTGAAAAGTTCAAAGAATTTCAGAGTGAAGTGAAAAATCATCGTAAAAAGGAAAATAAAGTTTCTACGATCTGATCGTAGAGAAGAGTATTTGAGTTACGAGTTTGGCCTTCAATTAAAACAATGTGAAATAGTTTCACTACTCACGCCACCTGGAACACCATAGTGTAATGGTGTGTCCGAACGTCATAACCGTACTTTATTGGATATAGTGCGATCTATGATGTCTCTTACCGATCTACCACTATCGTTTTGGGGTTATGCATTAGAGACAGCTGCATTCACGTTAAATAGGGCACCATCTAAGTCCGTTGAGACGACACAATCTGAACTGTGGTTTGGCAAGAAACCAAAGTTGCCGTTTCTTAAAGTTTGGGGTTGTGATGCTTATATGAAAAAGTTTCATCCTAATAAGCTCAAACCCAAATCCGAGAAATATTTCTTCATAGGATACCCAAAGGAGACTGTTGGGTACACCTTCTATCACAAATCCGAAGGCAAGGCTTTTGTTGCTAAATTCGGAGTTTTTCTAGAGAAGGAGTTTCTCTCGAAAGAAGTGAGTGGGAGGAAAGTAGAACTTGATGAGGTAACTGTACCTGCTCCCTTATTGGAAAGTAGTTCATCACAGAAATCTGTTCCTGTGACTACTACACCGATTAGTGAGGAAGCTAATGATGATGATCATGTAACTTCAGATCAAGTTACTACCGAATCTCGTAGGTAAACCAGAGTGAGATCCGCACCAGAGTGGTACGGTAATCCTGTTCTGGAAGTCATGTTACTAGACCATGACGAACTTGCGAACTATGAGGAAGCGATGATGAGCCCAGATTCCACGAAATGGTTTGAGGCCATGAAATCTGAGATATGATCCATGTATGAGAACAAAGTATGGACTTTGATTGACTTGCCCGATGATCGGCAAGCCATAGAAAATAAATGGATCTTCAAGAGGAAGACGGACGCTGATAGTAGTGTTGCTATCTACAAAGCTAGAATTGTCGCAAAAGGTTTTCGACAAGTTCAAGGTGTTGACTACGATGAGATTTTCTCACTCGTATCTATGCTTAAGTCTGTCCGAATCATGTTAGCAATTGCCGCATTTTATGAAATCTGGCAAATGGATAAACAAAACTGCATTCCCTAATGGATTTGCTAAAGAAGAGTTGTATACGATGCAACTAGAAGGTTTTGTCGATCCTAAAGGTGTTAACTAAATATGCAAGCTCCAGCGATCCATCTATGGACTGGTGCAAGAATCTCGGAGTTGGAATATATGCTTTGATAAGTTGATCAAAGCATATAGTTTTATACAGACTTGCGGTGAAGCCTGTATTTACAAGAAAGTGAGTGGGAGCACTACAACATTTCTGATAAGTATATGTGAATGACATATTGTTGATCGGAAATAATGTAGAATTATTCTGCAAAGCATAAAGGAGTGTTTGAAAGGAGTTTTTCAAAGAAAGACCTCGGTGAAGCTGCTTACATATTGAGTATCAAGATCTATAGAGATAGATCAAGACACTTGATAAGTTTTTTTTCAATGAGTACATACCTTGACAAGATTTTGAAGTAGTTCAAAATGCAACAATCAAAGAAAAGGTTTCTTGCCTGTGTTACAAGGTGTGAAGTTGAGTAAGACTCAAAGCCCGACCACGGCAGAAGATAGAAAGAGAATGAAAGTCATTCCCTATGCCTCATTCATAGGTTCTATAAAGTATGCCATGATGTATACCAGATCTATTGTATGCCCTACCACTGAGTTTGGCAAGGGAGTACGATAGTGATCTAGGAGTAGATCACTGGACAGCGGTCAAAATTATCCTTAGTGGAATAAGGATATGTTTCTCGATTATGGAAGTGAAAAAAGGTTTGTCGTAAAGGGTTACGCCGATGCAAGTTTTGACACTAATCTAGATGACTCTAAGTCTTGGTCTAGATACATATTGAAAGTGGGAGCAATTAACTAGAGTAGCTCCATGCAGAGCATTGTTGACATAGAAATTTGCAAAATACATGCGGATCTGAATGTGGCAGACCCGTTGACTAAGATTCTCTCACAAGCAAAACATGATCACACCTTAGTACTCCTTGGGTGTTAATCACATAGCGATGTGAACTAGATTACTGAATCTAGTAAACCCTTTGGGTGTTGGTCACATGGCGATGTGAACTATGGGTGTTAATCACATGATGATGTGAACTATCGATGTTAATCACATGGTGATGTGATCTAGACTATTGACTCTAGTGCAAGTGGGAGACTGAAGGAAATATGCCCTAGAGGCAATAATAAAGTTATTGTTTATTTCCTTATTTCATGATAAATGTTTAGTATTCATGCTAGAATTGTATTAACCGGAAACATAATACATGTGTGAATACATAGACAAACAGAGTGTCACTAGTATGCCTCTACTTGACTAGCTCGTTGATCAAAGATGGTTATGTTTCCTAACCATAGACATGAGTTGTCATTTGATTAATGGGATCACATCATTAGGTGAATGATCTGATTGACATGACCTATTCCATTAGCTTAGCACCCGATCGTTTAGTATGTTGCTATTGCTTTCTTCATGACTTATACATGTTCCTATGACTATGAGATTATGCAACTCCCGTTTGCCGGAGGAACACTTTGTGTGCTACCAAACGTCACAACGTAACTAGGTGATTATAAAGGTTCTCTACAGGTGTCTCCAAAGGTACATGTTGGGTTGGCGTATTTCGAGATTAGGATTTGTCACTCCGATTGTCGGAGAGGTATCTCTGGGCCCTCTCGGTAATGCACATCACATAAGCCTTGCAAGCATTGTAACTAATATGTTAGTTGCGGGATGATGTATTACAGAACGAGTAAAGAGACTTGCCGGTAACGAGATTGAACTAGGTATTGGATACCGACGATCGAATCTCGGGCAAGTAACATACCGATGACAAAGGGAACAACGTATGTTGTTATGCGGTCTGACCGATAAAGATCTTCGTAGAATATGTAGGAGCCAATATGGGCATCCAGGTCCCGCTATTGGTTATTGACCGAGACGTGTCTCGGTCATGTCTGCATTGTTCTCGAACCGTAGGGTCCGCACGCTTAAAGTTACGATGACAGTTATTATGAGTTTATGCATTTTGATGTACCGAAGTTAGTTCTGAGTCCCGGATGTGATCACGGACATGACGAGGAGTCTCGGAATGGTCGAGACATAAAGATTGATATATTGGATGACTATATTCGGACACCGGAAGGGTTCCGGAGAAGTTTCGGATAAAACCGGAGTACCGGAGGGGTTACCGGAACCCCCCGGGGGTTAATGGGCCTTATGGGCCTAATGTGGAGAAGAGGAAGGGGCTGCCAGGGCAGGCCGCGCGCCCCCTCTCCCCCTAGTCCCAATTGGACAAGGAGGGAGGGGCGGCGCCCCCCCTTTCCTATTCTCCCTCCACCTCTCCTAGTTGGACAAGGAACGGGGAGGGGAGTCCTACTCCCGGTAGGAGTAGGACTCCTCCTGCGCCCTCCTCTAGGCCGGCGCACCACCCCCCTTGGATCCTTTATATACGGAGGCAGGGAGGCACCCTAGGACACACAAGTTGATCCTCGTGATCGTTCCTTAGCCGTGTGCGGTGCCCCCTGCCACCATATTCCACCTCGGTCATATCATTGTAGTGCTTAGGCGAAGCCCTGCGTCGGTAGAACATCATCATCGTCACCATGCCGTTGTGCTGACGGAACTCATCCCCGAAGCTTTGCTGGATCGGAGCCCGGGGAGCATCATCGAGCTGTACGTGTGCAAGAACTCGGAGGTGCCGGAGTAACGGTGCTTGGATCGGTCGGATCGGGAAGAAGACGTACGACTACTTCCTCTACGTTGTGTCAACGCTTCCGTTGCGATCTACAAGGGTACGTAGATCATACTCTCCCCTCTCGTTGCTATACATCACCATGATCTTGCGTGTGCGTAGGATTTTTTTTGAAATTACTACGTTCCCCAACAACGACCATCTGCTCTGACGGTGGATCGTCCATAGGGGAGACGGATTCATTATATCAAGTGCAAGACGGTGGGCTTGGGGGCTGTTCTGATGGTAGCAGTATTTCGGACCCCTTTGAGCCGCCAAGCAGGGCAGGGATCTTCATGACTGGCACGCAGCCCGTTCAAAACTCTAGGCTGCGGCAGTGATAACCTCAGGGTCAACGGCGGCCGGGGCAGGAGGCTCTGCGCGCCTGCCGGCTCAGGTACTGATGGATCTCATGGACGGGATGATAACCCTGTTAACTGACGTGGTTAACCTGGCGGATCAGGCTCAGCACGATGCAGAAGTGGCACGGTTACGTGAGGAGGTAGTACAAGCCAAGGAAAACCTAGCAGCGGAGGACGTCAGGATGGCCGCGGAGCGGGCGACTTTAGATGCTCGAGCTCAGCAGATTCAATCAGAGGCCTTCCAGCTCATGATGGATCTGAACACATCAAATGAGATCATGAGGAGAAGACACCAGAAGGCTCAATCACGTCTGCCTCTGACTTATGATCCTAGAAACCTCTTCCGCACACCCGGTGCAGGCCCCAGTAACCCGCCGGAGGTAAACCGGGTGGCAACGCCCGGGGCTGGGACGCCGGTTCAACCACGGGTGATGGAACCTCCTCATATGAATATTGCTTCACCTCCTTATGTACCAACACCACCGGGTCATTATTCTAACCCTTTGGAGAACATGATCGTTGCGGCGGCGCGACTGGCGACTCTACCAGCGGAGGGTGACTCTCCGACGACAATCGAAACCCGAAGGGTCAGAGAACTTCTTCAGACGGCTCTGCCGCAGCAGGAGGCATATTCTTATAGTCGAGACAGGATCCATTCGACCCCTCGCCCAAGCCAGAGCCCGAGTTATAGCAGGCACATTGATCCAGCAGTCGTTTCAAGCAACTCCCAGCGCCGTGACCAGCCGTGCGGGCATGACCCGACATGTGATGGGGCTCTTAACTTGGTGGACCAGGACAAGATCCGTCAAGAGGTTGAGCGGGCGGCTCAACGGGCAGCTGAGAAGGCGGCTCACCAGTCTTTTTCGGTTCATCCGACGGCCTCTATTGAGGCAGGCGTGGCCACAAGGACTGGAGGTGTCCCTTGTTTGGTACCCGCTCTGCGTAATGAGCGTTTGCCAAATGATTTCAAGGGGCCTCGAAAGGTGCCTAATTACACGGCCAATTTACAGCTAGGGGCGTGGATTGAAATCTATGAGATGGCCATGAAACTACTGGAGGCCAGTGACGCGACAATGGCCAAGTACTTCGCCATGATGTTGGATGGAACGGCCCGCACCTGGCTGAAGGGGCTGCCGCCCAATTCCATTGGTTCATGGGCAGAATTAAAAGCCCGATTTATTTAGAACTTCAAAGACACCTGCAAGCAGCCTATGTCAATTGTGGACCTGCGCTACCTCGCCGCGAACACGGTGGACCTGCGCTACCTCGCCACGAACACACTGGGGAAGTCGGCGCTGCGGCACACCGGGCTGCAGGGCCTTGTGAAGGAAATATGCCCTAGAGGCAATAATAAAGTTATTATTTATTTCCTTATAATCATGATAAAGGTTTATTATTCATGCTAGAATTGTATTAACTGGAAACATAATACATGTGTGAATACATAGACAAACAAAGTGTCACTAGTATGCCTCTACTTGACTAGCTCGTTAATCAAAGATGGTTATGTTTCCTAACCATGAACAATGAGTTGTTATTTGATTAACAGGATCACATCATTAGTTGAATGATCTGATTGACATGACCCATTACATTAGCTTAGCACCCGATCGTTTAGTATGTTGCTATTGCTTTCTTCATGACTTATACATGTTCCTATAACTATGAGATTATGCAACTCCCGTTTGCCGGAGGAACACTTTGGGTGCTACCAAACGTCACAACGTAACTGGGTGATTATAAAGGAGCATTACAGGTGTCTCCAAAGGTAGATGTTGGGTTGGCGTATTTCGAGATTAGGATTTGTCACTCCGATTGTCGGAGAGGTATCTCTGGGCCCTCTCGGTAATGCACATCACATAAGCCTTGCAAGCATTGTAACTAATATGTTAGTTGCGGGATGATGTATTATAGAACGAGTAAAGAGACTTGCCGGTAACGAGATTGAACTAGGTATTGGATACCGACGATCGAATCTCGGGCAAGTAACATACCGATGACAAAGGGAACAACGTATGTTGTTATGCGGTCTGACCGATAAAGATCTTCGTAGAATATGTAGGAGCCAATATGGGCATCCAGGTCCCGCTATTGGTTATTGACCGGAGACGTGTCTCGGTCATGTCTACATTGTTCTCGAACCCGTAGGGTCCGCACGCTTAAGGTTACGATGATAGTTATATTATGAGTTTATGCATTTTGATATACCGAAGGTTGTTCGGAGTCCCGAGATGAGATCACGGACATGACGAGGAACTCCGGAATGGTCCGGAGATAAAGTTTGATATATATGATAATAGTGTTTGGTCACCGGAAGGGTTCCGGAAATCACCGGAAGGGGTTCCGGATGTTTCCCGAAATGTTTGGGTACGAGAACACTTTATTTGGGCCAAAGGGGAAAGCCCACAAGGTTTTTGGAAAGCGCAAAAGGAAGTTTTGCGGAGTCCAGGGGCCAGACGCCGGGATCCCTGGCGTCTGGCCCTGGAGTCCGAGAAGGACTCTTGCCTATCGGGTGAAACCGACTTTGTGAAGGCTTTAACTCCAAGTTTCGACCCCAGGGCTCAAGATATAAATAGAGGGGCAGAGCTAGCACCAAAGACAGATCAAGAAACACAAGTTGATCCACGTGATCTATTCCTTAGCCGTGTGCGGTGCCCCCAGCCACCATAGTCCTCAATAATACTGTAGCGGAGTTTAGGCGAAGCCCTGCTGCTATAGTACATCAAGATCGTCACCACGCCGTCGTGCTGACGGAACTCTTCCCCGACACTTTGCTGGATCGGAGTCCGGGAATCGTCATCGAGCTGAACGTGTGCTCGAACTCGGAGGTGCCGTAGTTTCGGTGCTTGATCGGTTGGATCGTGAAGACGTACGACTACTTCCTCTACGTTGTGTCATCGCTTCCGCAGTCGGTCTGCGTGGGTACGTAGACAGCACTCTCCCCTCTCGTTGCTATGCATCACATGATCTTGCGTGTGCGTAGGAAATTTTTTGAAATTACTACGAAACCCAACAGTGGCATCCGAGCCTAGGTTATTTATGTTGATGTTATATGCACGAGTAGAACACAAGTGAGTTGTGGGCGATATAAGTCATACTGCCTACCAGCATGTCATACTTTGTTTTGGCGGCATTGTTGGACGAGACGATCCGGACCAACATTACGCGTACGCTTATGCGAGACCGGTTTCCCCGACGTGCTTTGCACATAGGTGGCTTGCGGGCGACTGTCTCTCCAACTTTAGTTGAACCAAGTATGGCTACGCCCGGTCCTTGTGAAGGTTAAAACAGAGTCTATTTGACAAACCATCGTTGTGGTTTTGATGCGTAGGTGAGATTGGTTCTTGCTTAAGCCTGTAGCAGCCACGTAAAACTTGCAACAACAAAGTAGAGGACGTCTAACTTGTTTTTGCAGGGCATGTTGTGATGTGATATGGTCAAGACATGATGCTGAATTTTATTGTATGAGATGATCATGTTTTGTAACCGAGTTATCAGCAACTGGCAGGAGCCATATGGTTGTCGCTTTATTGTATGCAATGCAATCGCGATGTAATGCTTTACTTTATTACTAAGCGATAGTGATAGTCGTAGAAGCATAAGCTTGGCGAGACGACAATGATGCTACGATGGAGATCAAGGTGTCACGCCGGTGACGATGGTGATCACGACGGTGCTTCGGAGATGGAGATCACAAGCACAAGATGATGATGGCCATATCATATCACTTATATTGATTGCATGTGATGTTTATCCTTTTATGCATCTTATCTTGCTTTGATTGACGGTAGCATTATAAGATGATCTCTCACTAAATTATCAAGAAGTGTTCTCCCTGAGTATGCACCGTTGCGAAAGTTCTTCGTGCTGAGACACCACGTGATGATCGGGTGTGATAGGTTCTACGTTCAAATACAACGGGTGCAAAACAGTTGCACACGCGGAATACTCAGGTTATACTTGACGAGCCAAGCATATACAGATATGGCCTCGGAACACGGAGACTGAAAGGTCGAGCGTGAATCATATAGTAGATATGATCAACATAACGATGTTCACCATTGAAAACTACTCCATCTCATGTGATGATCGGTTATGGTTTAGTTGATTTGGATCACGTAATCACTTAGAGGATTAGAGGGATGTCTATCTAAGTGGGAGTTCTTTAATTAATTTGATTAAACTGAACTTAAATTTATCATGAAACTTAGTACCTGATTAGTATCTTGCTTGTTTATGTTTGATTGTAGATAGATGGCTCATGCTGTTGTTCCGTTGAATTTTTTAATGTGTTCCTTGAGAAAGCAAAGTTGAAAGATGATGGTAGCAATTACACGGACTGGGTCCGTAACTTGAGGATTATCCTCATTGCTGCACAGAAGAATTATGTCCTGGAAGCACCGCTGGGTGCCAGGCCTGCTGCAGGAGCAACGCCGGATGTTATGAACGTCTAGCAGAGCAAAGCTGATGACTACTCGATAGTTCAGTGTGCCATGCTTTACGGCTTAGAATCGGGACTTCAACGACGTTTTGAACGTCATGGATCATATGAGATGTTCCAGGAGTTGAAGTTAATATTTCAAGCAAATGCCCAGATTGAGAGATATGAAGTCTCCAATAAGTTCTATAGCTGCAAGATGGAGGAGAACAGTTCTGTCAGTGAGCATATACTCAAAATGTCTGGGTATAATAATCACTTGATTCAATTGGGAGTTAATCTTCCAGATGATTGCATCATTGACAGAATTCTCCAATCACTGCCACCAAGCTACAAGAGCTTCGTGATGAACTATAATATGCAAGGGATGAACAAGACTATTCCCGAGCTCTTCGCAATGCTGAAAGCTGCGAAGGTAGAAATCAAGAAGGAGCATCAAGTGTTGATGGTCAATAAGACCACTAGTTTCAAGAAAAGGGGCAAAGGGAAGAAGAAGGGGAACTTCAAGAAGAACGACAAGCAAGTTGCTGCTCAAGAGAAGAAACCCAAGTCTGGACCTAAGCCTGAAACTGAGTGCTTCTACTGCAAGCAGACTGGTCACTGGAAGCGGAACTGCCCCAAGTATTTGGCGGATAAGAAGGATGGCAAGGTGAACAAAGGTATATGTGATATACATGTTATTGATGTGTACCTTACCAATGCTCGCAGTAGCACCTGGGTATTTGATACTGGTTCTGTTGCTAATATTTGCAACTCGAAATAGGGACTACGGATTAAGCGAAGATTGGCTAAGGACGAGGTGACGATGCGCGTGGGAAACGGTTCCAAAGTTGATGTGATCGCGGTCGGCATGCTACCTCTACATCTACCTTCGGGATTAGTATTAGACCTAAATAATTGTTATTTGGTGCCAGCGTTGAGCATGAACATTATATCTGGATCTTGTTTAATGCGAGACGGTTATTCATTTAAATCAGAGAATAATGGTTGTTCTATTTATATGAGTAATATCTTTTATGGTCATGCACCCTTGAAGAGTGGTCTATTCTTATTGAATCTCGATAGTAGTAATACACATATTCATAATGTTGAAGCCAAAAGATGCAGAGTTGATAATGATAGTGCAACTTATTTGTGGCACTGCCGTTTAGGTCATATCGGTGTAAAGCGCATGAAGAAACTCCATACTGATGGACTTTTGGAACCACTTGATTATGAATCACTTGGTACTTGCGAACTGTGCCTCATGGGCAAGATGACTAAAACACCGTTCTCCGGTACTATGGAGAGAGCAACAGATTTGTTGGAAATCGTACATACAAATGTATGTGGTCCGATGAATATTGAGGCTCGTGGAGGATATCGTTATTTTCTCACCTTCACAGATGACTTAAGCAGATATGGGTATATCTACTTAATGAAACACAAGTCTGAAACATTTGAAAAGTTCAAAGAATTTCAGAGTGAAGTTGAAAATCATCGTAACAAGAAAATAAAGTTTCTACGATCTGATCGTGGAGGAGAATATTTGAGTTACGAGTTTGGTGTACATTTGAAAAATTGTGGAATAGTTTCGCAACTCACGCCACCCGGAACACCACAGCGTAATGGTGTGTCCGAACGTCGTAATCGTACTTTACTAGATATGGTGCGATCTATGATGTCTCTTACTGATTTACCGCTATCGTTTTGGGGATACACTCTAGAGACGGCCGCATTCACGTTGAATAGGGCACCATCAAAATCCGTTGAGACGACGCCTTATGAACTGTGGTTTGGCAAGAAACCAAAGTTGTCTTTTCTGAAAGTTTGGGGCTGCGATGCTTATGTGAAAAAGCTTCAACCTGATAAGCTCGAACCCAAATCGGAGAAATGTGTCTTCATAGGATACCCAAAGGAAACTATTGGATACACCTTCTATTACAGATCCGAAGGCAAGACTTTTGTTGCTAAATTCGGAAACTTTCTAGAGAAGGAGTTTCTCTCGAAAGAAGTGAGTGGGAGGAAAGTAGAACTTGACGAGGTAACTGTACCTGCTCCCTTACTGGAAAGTAGTACATCACAGAAAACTGTTCCAGTGATACCTACACCAGTTAGTGAGGAAGCTAATGATAATGATCATGAAACTTCAGACCAAGATACTACTGAACCTCGTAGATCAACCAGAGTAAGATCCGTGCCAGAGTGGTACGGTAATCCTGTTCTGGAAGTCATGCTGCTAGATCATGATGAACCTACGAACTATGAAGAAGCGATGGTGAGCCCAGATTCCGCAAAATGGCTTGAAGCCATGAAATCTAAGATGGGATCCATGTATGAGAACAAAGTATGGACTTTGGTTGACTTGCCCGATGATCGGCAAGCAATTGAGAATAAATGGATCTTCAAGAAGAAGACTGACGCTGACGGTAATGTTACTGTCTACAAAGCTCGACTTGTCGCAAAAGGTTTTCGACAAGTTCAAGGGGTTGACTACGATGAGACCTTCTCACCCATAGCGATGCTTAAGTCTGTCCGAATCATGTTAGCAATTGCCGCATTTTATGATTATGAAATTTGGCAAATGGATGTCAAAACTGCATTCCTGAATGAATTTCTGGAAGAAGAGTTGTATATGATGCAACCAGAAGGTTTTGTCGACCCAAAGGGAGCTAACAAAGTGTGCAAGCTCCAGCGATCCATTTATGGACTGGTGCAAGCCTCTCGGAGTTGGAACAAACGCTTTGATAGTGTGATCAAAGCATTTGGTTTTATACAGACTTTCGGAGAAGCCTGTATTTACAAGAAAGTGAGTGGGAGCTCTGTAGCATTTCTGATATTATATGTGGATGACATATTACTAATTGGAAATGATATAGAATTTCTGGATAGCATAAAGGGATACTTGAATAAGAGTTTTTCAATGAAAGACCTCGGTGAAGCTGCTTACATATTAGGCATAAAGACCTATAGAGATAGATCAAGACGCTTAATTGGACTTTCACAAAGCACATACCTTGACAAGATTTTGAAGAAGTTCAAAATGGATCAAGCAAAGAAAGGATTCTTGCCTGTGTTACAAGGTGTGAAGTTGAGTAAGACTCAATGCCCGACCACCGCAGAAGATAGAGAGAATATGAAAGATGTTCCCTATGCATCAGCCATAGGATCTATCATGTATGCAATGCTGTGTACCAGACCCGATGTGTGCCTTGCTATAAGTCTGGCAGGGAGGTACCAAAGTAATCCAGGAGTGGATCACTGGACAGCGGTCAAGAACATCCTGAAATACCTGAAAAGGACTAAGGATATGTTTCTCATATATGGAGGTGACAAAGAGCTTATCGTAAAAGGTTACGTTGATGCAAGATTTGACACTGATCCGGACGATTCTAAATCGCAAACCGGATACGTGTTTACATTAAACAGTGGAGCTGTTAGTTGGTGCAGTTCTAAACAAAGCGTCTTAGCGGGATCTACATGTGAAGCGGAGTACATAGCTGCTTCGGAAGCAGCAAACGAAGGAGTCTGGATGAAGGAGTTCATATCCGATCTAGGTGTCATACCTAGTGCATCGGGTCCAATGAAATTTTTTTGTGACAATACTGGTGCAATTGCCTTGGCAAAGGAATCCAGATTTCACAAGAGAACCAAGCACATCAAGAGACGCTTCAATTCCATCCGGGATCTAGTCCAGGTGGGAGACATAGAGATTTGCAAGATACATACGGATCTGAATGTTGCAGACCCGTTGACTAAGCCTCTTCCACGAGCAAAACATGATCAGCACCAAGGCTCCATGGGTGTTAGAATCATTACGGTGTAATCTAGATTATTGAATCTAGTGCAAGTGGGAGACTGAAGGAAATATGCCCTAGAGGCAATAATAAAGTTATTATTTATTTCCTTATAATCATGATAAAGGTTTATTATTCATGCTAGAATTGTATTAACCGGAAACATAATACATGTGTGAATACATAGACAAACAAAGTGTCACTAGTATGCCTCTGTTGGGGAACGTAGCATAAATTCAAAATTTTCCTACGTGTCACCAAGATCTATCTATGGAGTCATCTAGCAACGAGGGAGGAGTGGATCTACATACCCTTGTAGATCGCGCGCGGAAGCGTTCAAGAGAACGGGGTTGATGGAGTCGTACTCGTCGTGATCCAAATCACCGATGATCCTAGCGCCAAACGGACGGCACCTCCGCGTTCAACACACGTACGGAGCAGCGATGTCTCCTCCTTCTTGATCCAGCAAGGGGGGAGGAGAGGTTGATGGAGATCCAACAACACGACGGCGTGGTGGTGGAAGTAGCGGGATTCCAACAGGGCTTCGCCAAGCGCTGCGGGAGGAGGGAGATGTGTCATGGGAGGGAGAGGGAGGCGCCAGGGCTTAGATTGAGTTGCCCTCCCTTCCCCCCACTATATATAGGGCCAAGGGAGAGGGGGGAGGCGCAGCCTTGGCCCTTTCTCCAAGGAAGGGTGCGGCCAGGGGAGGAGTCCCTCCTCCCCAAGGCACCTCGGAGGTGCCTTCCCCCTTTAGGACTCTTCCTTTCCCCTTTCTCTTGGCGCATGGGCCTCTTGGGGCTGGTGCGCTTGGCCCATATAGGCCAAGGCGCACCCCCTACAGCCCATGTGGCCCCCGGGGTAGGTGGTCCCACCCGGTGGACCCCCGGGACCCTTCCGGTGGTCCCGGTACAATACCGGTGACCCCGAAACTTGTCCCGATGGCCGAAATAGCACTTCCTATATATAATTCTTTACCTCCGGACCATTCCGGAACTCCTCGTGACGTCCGGGATCTCATCCGGGACTCTGAACAACTTTCGGGTTACCGCATACTAATATCTCTATAACCCTAGCGTCACCGAACCTTAAGTGTGTAGACCCTACGGGTTCGGGAGACATGCAGACATGACCGAGATGACTCTCCGGTCAATAACCAACAGCGGGATCTGGATACCCATGTTGGCTCCCACATGTTCCACGACGATCTCATCGGATGAACCACGATGTCAAGGACTTAATCAATCCCGTATACAATTCCCTTTGTCTATCGGTACGACACTTGCCTAAGATTCGATCATCGGTATCCCGATACCTTGTTCAATCTCGTTACCGGCAAGTCTCTTTTACTCGTTCTGTAACACATCATCCCGTGATCAACTCCTTGATCACATTGTGCACATTATGATGATGTCCTACTGAGTGGGCCCAGAGATACCTCTCCGTCACACGGAGTGACAAATCCCATTCTCGATTCGTGCCAACCCAACAGACACTTTCGGAGATACCCGTAGTGCACCTTTATGGTCACCCGGTTATGTTGTGACGTTTGGCACACCCAAAGCACTCCTACGGTATCCGGGAGTTGCACAATCTCATGGTCTAAGGAAATGATACTTGACATTAGAAAAGCTTTAGCGAACGAACTACACGATCTTTGTGCTAGGCTTAGGATTGGGTCTTGTCCATCACATCATTCTCCTAATGATGTGATCCCGTTATCAACGACATCCAATGTCCATGGTCAGGAAACCGTAACCATCTATTGATCAACGAGCTAGTCAACTAGAGGCTTACTAGGGACATGGTGTTGTCTATGTATCCACACATGTATCTGAGTTTCCTATCAATACAATTCTAGCATGGATAATAAACGATTATCATGAACAAGGAAATATAATAATAACTAATTTATTATTGCCTCTAGGGCATATTTCCAACAGTCTCCCACTTGCACTAGAGTCAATAATCCAGTTCACATCGATATGTGATTAACACTCAAGGTCACATCCCCATGTGACTAACACCCAAAGAGTTTACTAGAGTCAATAATCTAGTTCACATTACCATGTGATTAACACTCGATGAGTTCTGGGTTTGAACGTGTTATGCTTGTGAGAGATGTTATAGTCAACGGGTCTGAACCTTTCAGATCCGTATGTACTTCGCAAATCTCTATGTCATCTTGTAGATGCAGCTACTACGCTATATTTGGAGCCATTTCAAATAACTGTTCTACTTGGAGCTATTCTAAAATGTTGCTCCATTATACGTATCCGGTATCTCTACTCAGAGCTATCCGGATAGGTGTTAAGCTTGCATCGACGTAACCCTTTACGACGAACTCTTTTACCACCTCCATAATCGAGAAAATTCCTCAGTCCACTAGTTACTAAGGATAACTTTTACCGCTGTCCTGTGATCCATTCTTGGATCACTCTTGTACCCTTGACTGACTCATGGCAAGGCACACTTCAGGTGCGGCACACAGCATAGCATACTGTAGAGAGCCTATGACAAAAGCATAGGGGACGACCTTCGTCCTTCCTCTTTCTTCTGCCGTGGTCGAGCTTTAAAGTCTTAACTTCATACCTTACAACTCAGGCAAGAACTCCTTCTTTGACTGATCCATCTTGAACACCTTCAAGATCATGTCAAGGTATGTGCTCATTTGAAAGTACCATTAAGAATTTTGATCTATCCTTATAGATCTTGATGCTCAATGTTCAAGTAGCTTAATCCCGGCTTTCCATTGAAAAATACTTTCAAATAACCCTATATGCTTTCCAGAAATTCTACGTCATTTCTGATCAACAATATGTCAACAACATATATTTATCAGAAATTCTATAGTGCTCCCACTCACTTATTTGGAAATACAAGTTTCTCATAAACTTTGTATACACCCAAAATCTTTGATCATCTTATCAAAGCATACATTCCAACTCTGAGATGCTTACTCCAGTCCTTAGAAGGATTGCTGGAGCTTTGCATACTTATTAGCATCTTTCAGGATTAACAAAACCTTCCGGTTGTATCACATACAACCTTTCCTCAAAAATCGTCGAGGAAACAATGGTTTTTGGCATCCTATCTGCAAGATTTCACAAATAATGCAATAATTGCTAATATAATTCCAACAGACTCTTAGCATCGCTACGAGTGAGAAAGTCTCATCGCAGTCAACTCCTTGAACTTGTCGGGAAACTTCTTAACGACAAGTCGAGCTTTCTTGATGGTGACATTTACCATCATTGTCCGTCTTCCTTTTAAAATCCATCTGCACTCAACAGCCTTATGACCATCGAGCTGTTCTGCCAAAGTCTACACTTTGTTTTCATACATGGATCCTCTCTCGGATTTTATGGCCTCGAGCCATTTATCGGAATCCGGGCCCACCATCGCTTCTCCATAGCTCGTAGGTTCATTGTTGTCTAGCAACATGACTTCCAAGACAGGATTACGTACCACTTGAAGTAGTACGCATCCTTGTCATCCCATGAGGTTTGGTAGTGACTTGATCTGAAGTTTCATGATCACTATCATAAACTTCCACTTCAATTGGTGTAGGTGCCACAGGAACAACTCATGTGCCCTACCACACACTAGTTGAAGAGACGGTTCAATAACCTCATCAAGTCTCCACCATCCTCCCACTCAATTCTTTCGAGAGAAACTTTTCCTCGAGAAAGGACCCGATTCTAGAAACAATCCCTTATTGCTTTCGGATCTGAGACAGGAGGTATACCCAACTGTTTTGGGTGTCCTATGAAGATGCATTTATCCGCTTTGAGTTCGAGCTTATCAGCCTGAAACTTTTTCACATAAGCGTCGCAGCCCCAAACTTCTAAGAAATGACAGCTTAGGTTTCTCTAAACCATAGTTCATATGGTGTCATCTCATCGGAATTACGTGGTGCCCTATTTAAAGTGAATGTGGTTGTCTTTAATGCCTAACCCATAAACTATCGTGGTAATTCGATAAGAGACATCATGGTATGCATCATATCCAATAGGGTGCAGTTATGATGTTCGGACACACCATCACACTATGGTGTTCCAGGCTTAGTTGTGAAACAATTTCCACAATGTCTTAATTCTGTGCCAAACTCGTAATTCAAATATTCATCTCTATGATCATATCATAGACATTTTATCCTCTTGTCACGACGATCTTTCAACTTCACCCTGAAATTACTTGAACCTTTCAATAATTCAGACTCGTGATTTATCAAGTAAATGTACTCAACATCTACTCAAATCACCTGTGAAGTAAGAACATAACGATATCCACTACATGCCTCAGCACTCATTGGACTGCACACATCAAAATGTATTACTTCCAACAAGTTGCTTTCTAGTTCCATTTTACTGAAAACGAGGCTTTCAGTCATCTTGCCCATGTGGTATGATTTGCATGTCTCAAGTGATTCAAAATCAAGTGAGTCCGAACGATCCATCTGTATAGAGTTTCTTCATGCATATCTACCAACAAACATGGTTCGCATGTCTCAATCCTTTCAAAAATGAGTGAGTCCAAAGATCCATCAACATGGAGCTTCTTCATGCGTTTTATATCGATATGACTGAAGTGGCAGTGCCACAAGTAGGTGGTACTATCATTACTATCTTATATCTTTTGGCATGAACATGTGTATCACTATGATCGAGATTCAATGAACCATTCATTTTAGGTGCAAGACCATTGAAGGTATTATTCAAATAAACAGAGTAACCGTTATTCTCCTTAAATGAATAACCGTATTGCGATAGACATAATCCAATCATGTCTATGCTCAACGCAAACACCAATCTCGATGGTAGAGGGAGCGTGCGATGCTTGATCATATCAACATTGGAAACACTTCCAACACATATCGTCAGCTCACCTTTAGCTAGTCTCCGTTCATTCCGTAGCTTTTATTTTGAGTTACTAACACTTAGCAACCGAACCGGTATCTAATACCCTGGTGCTACTAGGAGTACTAGTAAAGTACACATCAACACAATGTATATCCAATATACTTCTATCGACCTTGCCAGCCTTCTCATCTACCAAGTATCTAGGGTAATTCTGCTCCAGTGGCTGTTCCCCTTATTACAGAAGCACTTAGTCTCGGGTTTGGGTTCAACCTTGGGTTTCTTCACTAGAGCAGCAGCTGAATTGCCGTTTCATGAAGTATCCCTTCGTGCCCTTGCCCTTCTTGAAACTAGTGGTTTCACCAACCATCAACAATTGATGCTCCTTCTTGATTTCTACTTTTGTGGTGTCAAACATCGCGAATATCTCAAGGATCATCATATATATCCCTGATATATTATAGTTCATCACGAAGCTCTAGCAGCTTGGTGGTAATGACTTCGGAGAAACATCACTATCTCATCTGGAAGATCAACTCCCACTCGATTCAAATGATTGTTGTACTCAGACAATCTGAGCACAAGCTCAACAATTGAGCTTTTCTCCCTTAGTTTGCAGGCTACGAAAATCGTCGGAGGTCTTATACCTCTTGACGTGGGCACGAGCCTGAAATCCCAATTTCAGCCCTCGAAACATCTCATATGTTTCGCGACGTTTCAAAACCGTCTTCGGTGCCTCAATTCTAAACCGTTTAACTGGACTATCACGTAGTTATCAAAATGTGTATGTCAGATGTTCGCAACATCCATAGACGACGTTCGAGGTTCAGCACACTGAGCGGTGCATTAAGGACATAAGCCTTCTATGAAGCAATGAGGACAATCCTCAGTTTACGGACCTAGTCCGCATAATTGCTACTATCAACTTTCAACTAAATTTTCTCTAGGAACATAACTAAACAGTAGAACTGAAGCGCGAGCTACGACATAATTTGCGAAGACCTTTTGACTATGTTCAGGATAATTAAGTTCATCTTATGAACTCCCACTCAGATAGACATCCCTCCAGTCATCTAAGTGATTACATGATCCGAGTCAACTAGGCCGTGTCCGATCATCACGTGAGACGGACTAGTCAACACCGGTGAACATCTTCATGTTGATCGTATCTTCTATACGACTCATGCTCGACCTTTCGGTCTTCTGTGTTCCGAGGCCATGTCTGTACATGCTAGGCTCGTCAAGTCAACCTAAGTGTTTGCATGTGTTCCGAGGCCATGTCTATACATGCTAGGCTCGTCAACACCCGTTGTATTCGAACGTAAGAATCTATACACCCGATCATCACGTGGTGCTTCGAAACTACGAACTGTCGCAACGGTGCACAGTTAGGGAGAACACTTTCTTGAAATTTTAATGAGGGATCATCTTATTTACTACCGTCGTTCTAAGCAAATAAGATGTATAAACATGATAAACATCACATGCAATCAAATAGTGACATAATATGGCCAATATCATATTGCTCCTTTAGATCTCCATCTTCGGGGCTCCATGATCATCAACGTCACCGGCATGACACCATGATCTCCATCATCATGATCTCCATCATCATGTCTTCTTGAAGTTGTCTCGCCATCTATTACTTCTACTACTACAGCTAACGGTTAGCAATAAAGTAAAGTAATTACATGACGTTTATGTTGACACGCAAGTCATAAATAAATTAAGACAACTCCTATGGCTCCTGCCGGTTGTCATACTCATCGACATGCAAGTCGTGATTCCTATTACAAGAACATGATCAATCTCATACATCACATATATCATTCATCACATCCTTTGGCCATATCACATCACATAGCATACCCTGCAAAAACAAGTTAGACGTCCTCTAATTGTTGTTTGCATGTTTTACGTGGCTGCTATGGGTTTCTAGCAAGAACGTTTCTTACCTACGCAAAAACCACAACGTGATATGCCAATTGCTATTTACCCTTCATAAGGACCCTTTTCATCGAATCCGATCCGACTAAAGTGGGAGAGACAGACACCCGCTAGCCACCTTATGCAACTAGTGCATGTCAGTCGGTGGAACCAGTCTCACGTAAGAGTACGTGTAAGGTCGGTCCGGGCCGCTTCATCCCACAATGCCACCGAATCAAGATTGGACTAGTAACGGTAAGCATATTGAACAAAATCAACACCCACAACTACTTTGTGTTCTACCCGTGCATAGAAACTACGCATAAACCTAGCTCATGATGCCACTGTTGGGGAACGTAGCATAAATTCAAAATTTTCCTACGTGTCACCAAGATCTATCTATGGAGTCATCTAGCAATGAGGGAGGAGTGGATCTACATACCCTTGTAGATCGCGCGCGGAAGCGTTCAAGAGAACGGGGTTGATGGAGTCGTACTCGTCGTGATCCAAATCACCGATGATCCTAGCGCCGAACGGACGGCACCTCCGCATTCAACACACGTACGGAGCAGCGACGTCTCCTCCTTATTGATCCAGCAAGGGGGGATGAGAGGTTGATGGAGATCCAACAACACGACGGCGTGGTGGTGGAAGTAGCGGGATTCGAACAGGGCTTCGCCAAGCGCTGCGGGAGGAGGGAGATGTGTCATGGGAGGGAGAGGGAGGCGCCAAGGCTTAGATTGAGTTGCCCTCCCTTCCCCCCACTATATATAGGGCCAAGGGAGAGGGGGGAGGCGCAGCCTTGGCCCTTCCTCCAAGGAAGGGTGCGGCCAGGGGAGGAGTCCCTCCTCCCCAAGGCACCTCAGAGGTGCCTTCCCCCTTTAGGACTCTTCCTTTCCCCTTTCTCTTGGCGCATGGGCCTCTTGGGGCTGGTGCCCTTGGCCCATATAGGCCAAGGCTCACCCCCTACAGCCCATGTGGCCCCCGGGGTAGGTGGCCCCACCCGGTGGACCCCCGGGACCCTTCCGGTGGTCCCGGTACAATACCGGTGACCCCGAAACTTGTCCCGATGGCCGAAATAGCACTTCCTATATATAATTCTTTACCTCCGGACCATTCCGGAACTCCTCGTGATGTTCGGGATCTCATCCGGGACTCCGAACAACTTTCGGGTTACCGCATACTAATATCTCTATAACCCTAGCGTCACCGAACCTTAAGTGTGTAGACCCTACGGGTTCGGGAGACATGCAGACATGACCGAGATGACTCTCCGGTCAATAACCAACAGCGGGATCTGGATACCCATGTTGGCTCCCACATGTTCCACGACGATCTCATCGGATGAACCACGATGTCAAGGACTTAATCAATCCCGTATACAATTCCCTTTGTCTATAGGTACGACACTTGCCCAAGATTCGATCGTCGGTATCCCGATACCTTGTTCAATCTCGTTACCGGCAAGTCTCTTTTACTCGTTCCGTAACACATCATCCCGTGATCAACTCCTTGATCACATTGTGCACATTATGATGATGTCCTACCGAGTGGGCCCAGAGATACCTCTCCGTCACACGGAGTGACAAATCCCATTCTCGATTCGTGCCAACCCAACAAACACTTTCGGAGATACCCGTAGTGCACCTTTATGGTCACCCAGTTACGTTGTGACGTTTGGCACACCCAAAGTACTCCTACGGTATCCGGGAGTTGCACAATCTCATGGTCTAAGGAAATGATACTTGACATTAGAAAAGCTTTAGCGAACGAACTACACGATCTTTGTGCTAGGCTTAGGATTGGGTCTTGTCCATCACATCATTCTCCTAATGATGTGATCCCGTTATCAACGACATCCAATGTCCATGGTCAGGAAACCGTAACCATCCATTGATCAACGAGCTAGTCAACTAGAGGCTTACTAGGGACATGGTGTTGTCTATGTATCCACACATGTATCTGAGTTTCCTATCAATACAATTCTAGCATGGATAATAAACGATTATCATGAACAAGGAAATATAATAATAACTAATTTATTATTGCCTCTAGGGCATATTTCCAACAGCCTCTACTTGACCAGCTCGTTAATCAAAGATGGTTATGTTTCCTAACCATGAACAATGAGTTGTTATTTGATTAACGGGATCACATCATTAGTTGAATGATCTGATTGACATGACCCATTCCATTAGCTTAGCACCCGATCGTTTAGTATGTTGCTATTGCTTTCTTCATGACTTATACATGTTCCTATAACTATGAGATTATGCAACTCCTGTTTGCCGGAGGAACACTTTGGTTGCTACCAAACGTCACAACGTAACTGGGTGATTATAAAGGAGCATTACAGGTGTCTCCAAAGGTAGATGTTGGGTTGGCGTATTTCGAGATTAGGATTTGTCACTCCGATTGTCGGAGAGGTATCTCTGGGCCCTCTCGGTAATGCACATCACATAAGCCTTGCAAGCATTGTAACTAATATGTTAGTTGCGGGATGATGTATTATAGAACGAGTAAAGAGACTTGCCGGTAACGAGATTGAACTAGGTATTGGATACCGACGATCGAATCTCGGGCAAGTAACATACCGATGACAAAGGGAACAACGTATGTTGTTATGCGGTCTGACCGATAAAGATCTTCGTAGAATATGTAGGAGCCAATATGGGCATCCAGGTCCCGCTATTGGTTATTGACCGGAGACGTGTCTCGGTCATGTCTACATTGTTCTCGAACCCGTAGGGTCCGCACGCTTAAGGTTACGATGACAGTTATATTATGAGTTTATGCATTTTGATATACCGAAGGTTGTTCGGAGTCCCGAGATGAGATCACGGACATGACGAGGAACTCCGGAATGGTCCGAGGATAAAGTTTGATATATATGATAATAGTGTTTGGTCACCGGAAGGGTTCCGGAAATCACCGGAAGGGGTTCCGGATGTTTCCCGAAATGTTTGGGTACGAGAACACTTTATTTGGGCCAAAGGGGAAAGCCCACAAGGTTTTTGGAAAGCGCAAAAGGAAGTTTTGCGGAGTCCAGGGGCCAGACGCCAGGGTCCCTGGCGTCTGGGTCCAGACGCCGGGATCCCTGGCGTCTGGCCCTGGAGTCCGAGAAGGACTCTTGCCTGTCGGGTGAAACTGACTTTGTGAAGGCTTTAACTCCAAGTTTCGACCCCAGGGCTCAAGATATAAATAGAGGGGCAGAGCTAGCACCAAAGACAGATCAAGAAACACAAGTTGATCCACGTGATCTATTCCTTAGCCGTGTGCGGTGCCCCCAGCCACCATAGTCCTCAATAATACTGTAGCGGAGTTTAGGCGAAGCCCTGCTGCTGTAGTACATCAAGATCGTCACCACGCCGTCGTGCTGACGGAACTCTTCCTCGACACTTTGCTGGATCGGAGTCCGGGGATCGTCATCGAGCTGAATGTGTGCTCGAACTCGGAGGTGCCGTAGTTTCGGTGCTTGATCGGTTGGATCGTGAAGACGTACGACTACTTCCTCTACGTTGTGTCATCGCTTCCGCAGTCGGTCTGCGTGGGTACGTAGACAGCACTCTCCCCTCTCGTTGCTATGCATCACATGATCTTGCGTGTGCGTAGGAAATTTTTTGAAATTACTACGAAACCCAACACCTTGTGTGGCAGGTGATGGGCGTGTGGCCTGAGAAGCCGCACCACGTGCGGGTCAGCGCCTGGGACGCGCCGCGGTTGACGCGGGACCAACTACAGTATGCTTGCGCCGACGCCTTTGCATCGTTCGAGGTCGGCCGGAGGCTCTACGACAGCGAATATTAGGTCAAGGGTGCCAATGCCATCTGCTTAGTTTTCTAGGGTTATTAGGTGAATAGTGTTACCTTTTGCTTTGCATCCCAAGCATGTCGATATGGAGTTTGCCCTGGTGTTGGAACTTAGAAACTTTACAAGATATTCCCTCTATTTTTAAATATAAGCTCTTTAGAGATTTCAATATGAACTACATACGGATAGACATATTTTAGAGTGTAGATTCACTCATTTTATTGAAATATCTGAAAGGGCTTATATTTAGAAACGGATGGAGTACAAGGTAGAGAGTATTATATCTGGTGAAACGAATTGAAAATCATGTTTCAAATATTCCAAAATTTTGACAAAAAACCTATAGTGTTATATAACCCACAGGTTTCAGAAACGTGCAAGATATAAAATCAAATCAATATCACTTGGGAGGTGTGAAAAGAAATCAACATCACTTTAAATAACTCATATTTTCATATGTCTCACTTTTGGTTGCCAAATTTATGTCCTTTATCATAGCTCCCATAATACCGCCTCTCTCATTTTTCAGGCTTTTTTTTGGAACATTTGGTTTCCACTTCCTATGAAAACTTTGTTTCCACATATAGTAGTAGTCTCTTGAAATAGACTTCCGTCTCGCTTTATATAGAAAGCAACACGGCCGAATGATATAACATAGTGAGAAAGTCTTTCTTACAAAATATATTAAAGAGGAAACCGTATAACAAAAATTGCACCGCAAAAAACACACACAAATCCCCTTAACAGCGCAATTTCATCACCGCCTTCGAGTCTATCAAGCGCACCCAAGGGTAAGGCCCGTTGCGAGACAGGATCACTTACCGCCACACTGGTTGCCGGCCACACGACCAAGAAGTGCAGCCATCAATGGCGGAGACAGGGGGACCAGTAGGGGCCCTGGCCTCCCTTAAGATTACTGATTTGCTGCTAATTACTAAATGAACAGTGTACATTTTATAAAATACATGTATTAGTATTGTTTGGCCCCTGTTATTGAAACTTTGAGTTATTTGGCCCCCCTGATCCTTAATTTCTGACTCCGCCACTGGCAGCCATCACCTTCACCATGAGACTCGACCAAAAAGTGCAGCCACCACCGCCACCATGAGACTCGCTGGAGAGCCAAACGGGCAGTCCACCACCCGCGGGCAGGCCTGACATCCTGGACCAAACCCCTCACCGAAATCAAAACACGAGGACGTTGCCAACAAGAGGCGAAGCAACCGCCTCGCGCAAATCCAGCAAGTCTCCACCTTGACTTGACGAAGGTGGCCAAGCCACACGAAGAGGCCAACCCACCGGCCCCTGCACCCGGCTCACGCCCGCCTACGCCTTGGACGGTGGGTTGATTCTTGACTATTCAGAGTTGAAATATGGACTTCTCTCTTTTAAGATATGGCACAAAACATCTAAAAAAAATATGACACATAAACTAAACAGATCCACAAGCCTTAGAATTTAACATTGTACGGAACAGGCCACGAAACATATATTTGCATTGCCACTTTGTGAGTATATCCAGTCGCACGAGGCATATGGCACATAGCTTTCCTATCCAACGTTCCATTTGAGGCTTTGTTCGGTTACACCTTCTCACAGGGGGATTGGGGTGGATTGGAGGAGGTTTTGACTTGTAGAGGGTGTATTTTTCCTGTCATCCGAACAGGCCCTGAAGGTTAAGATGCCGAGCACGAGTTAGGAAGAGAATGTCTTGGCATCAGTCAGCAATGCTATCAATAACATCCCCGAGACATGTAACCAAAAGAGCTCAGCCTCTCACCATGCACTCATAGTGAATCAGTCATACACGGTGCAAGGAGCATAATCCAATTATTCAAATGACTGCTAGTATACAACAAACGGACACGTTGCAGAAATATCCCCAGTACTTGAAGCCACATCACAGATCGTCCTAGCTATCTGAGACTGTAAAGGTGTACATTTGATCACTCGCTCGAAAAGAACTCGTAGGCCTCCTCGTATTTCTCTAGCACAACGTTGTAGAGCGGATGAATTTGCTCTAGCAAGTTCGAGTATGGGCCAAGCATGTGCTGCGGCAAGGGGCATGAAACGGAACCTGTCATTGCGCTGTACTGGCTAACTGAGAGGCCACTCAGGCAGTAGCATGAGTGATAGTGGTCTCTGTTCTTTCCAGGTTTATCCCTCAATCCCCCCTCCGGCACCTGTGTGTTTCAGCAGTAGACATAGTTTCAATTACAACATGAACTTTCAAAGCTGAAGAATTATATCCCATCACGAAATGCACGCTCGAAAATTTGAAGTTCCGAAAATAGAAACTCTAGATATCTATCTATGCAAGAAGTAAGATGTTCTTTTTTTACCTGTGCACAAAGCAGGATATATTGTTGCAGAGCAATGTTGTGGAACAGCGGACCTATTTGGTTGCTCTGCTTCATAAAATCAAATCCAATCTTCGCATAATCCACTATCAGAGAACAAAAACACACAAAACGGTGACATAAATCAAGATCAGACCCAACACCTTGTAAATCAAAGCACTAGACACTAGTATGTAACGCAGGTTATGAAGCATTAGAAATTTGTATTCAAGTTACAAATATGTGTCGAAGGTACCAAGGCAACAAGGTGACCAAATGACACTAGTGCAGTAATGCACGTTACTTACGAATATACTCCTGATGAACTAACAAAAACTTGAAAACACCAATAATCACACCATATTGAATTGCCAAACCCCAACTCATCACAATTCCAAAAGAGAGTTTATATTTCTTCAATGTGTTACAGTTTATAAACTCAGCAAAGAAGATATATAAGCATGATATTTAATGTAAGTATAACAGGGAATCTCAGTTAATTATTTATTTCACCAGATATTTGAAGCAGAAATATGTTTTTAATGAAGAAAAGCACACTGGTACCAAAAGATAATTTTCCATAAGAAAGTATTGAGCACAAAATACTTACCAACAGAAGATTTTTCTGAAGCCAATCCAGATGAGCTGGTCCCACAAGAATCATCTACCGAAGATAATTTGCTGGGCTGTGATTGTTTAGATTGTTCATCAGACCCTGCCATTAGCTTTTGAGCTAAAGCAATAGCAGCTCCCTGGACATACACAAGACATCTGTCATATATGGAGCAGAACATGTGGCTTAAGAAGTTCAAATACATAGCGGTATTTTACCTGCCAAAAGGAGTAGCAACCATCAACCAATTTATTTGTCCGTCCTTGGAATCCGCATTCCACTCCTTGACGAAATGCCACCCAGCCCTAAATGATGAGGCCCTAGTTAGTGTTGCAACAAACAATGATGTGACAACACATTACATATGTGGCCTCATATATTTCCTGGAAAAGGTTCACTTTTCAACCTGGAACTTCCGCAAGAGTCCACTTCCAACTCTAAACTATTGCAAAAGTCAACTTCCAAATTTGGACTCTAAAATCGTCTAAGTTGCAACCATGAAATAACAAAACCGTCCGCTTTACAACCTTAGTTAGTTTCACAACTGGCTTCGGCTGACATGGATATCATGCCACTGACATATCATCAAACAAAACAGTCCCGTGCCAGATCTTTTTCTCTTTCTTCTCTCTTTACAGTTTCACAGAAATTAAGAGATTTTTGATATTTGCAAAACACCCAAGATTGTAAAGTATACAGCTCCGGTCGTTAGAGGTTGCAACTTGGACATATGTTTCGGTTGTTAGATTTGTCTGATGACATGGTAGTAACATGGTGAACACATGGCATCCATGCCAGTCAAAAATACTCGCAAAACTACCCGAGGTTGTGAAGTGCACAGTTTCAGTTGTTACAGGTTGCAACTCGGACAATCTTTTAGTCAATTGAGAGTTGACAAGTTACCTTTTTCTATTTCCTAAACATAAAGCAATAGATTTTTAAATAATATCCGATACATTTCTCCTTTACATAATTGAAAACCAAAGGGCCAAGTTCAACTAATTGCAACCAAAATTAGCACACACACATACATACTGTAATAGAAGGAAAACTGAATAAAGTAGTAGGAGGGGTCGTCTTACAATCAAGCTAGGCAAATCGAGTTTCTCCACTTCATTAAGCAGGACCATTGCAGCCAGCCCACAAAAAGTGTACCTTATCAAAGCAATTTTTATTTAAACTTTTTAACAGATACATAAAAATCATCAGAGATCCCCCGCAAAAAAAAATCATCAGAGAACATCCTTAGAAACGTACCCACCATGAGCTTCAGCAGAAGGTTCTCCCGCAATCCCACCTTCATAAGTTTGACAACTGGGGGGCATATAGTGTATGAATTAACCAATCATTCTATAGAAAAAGGTTATCTGAACAAATCAACCACATATTTTAAAATTGCAAAATTGAAAAAACACATTAACCAAAGCAAACCTTGCTATGTAGTTTCCAACACCTTTTGCCAGCTCATCATCAAGAATGTTCACGAGGCTGGCAACCTAATCTCAACAAGCGTAATATTAGAGAATGGCAACAGAAACACTAAGAACTACAAGAAACTCACCGATATTGCAGTATAGCAAGCGCGGACATCAATTTCACCACCATCATGCATTCTGGTCGAAGGATTTTCAATGGAGTAACAGACATTAGTCAGATGGAACTTGGTATGGAAATAGTATTTTTCCTTGCCCTATGCACTATCGAGAAAACACACCTGAAAGCACCTGATTTGTCCTTCATTAGAAGCATAAACTTGTACAGATTGTCCCTGATTGACAACTTAGAACGGTTAAGAAAACGACACAGATATAAATAACATCTTTCTCCAAGAGCGGACATAGAGTTACCTTTTTATTGATGATAGTGCTCTTTCACTCCCTATGGTTACAAGTGTATTTACAGCAGCGTACGATGTAGCGAGATGAGGTAACTACCAAAGAAAGGTGAACAAAAGGATGAAATTTAAAACTGGTCAGTGGAAATTATCATCTTGAATGAGTAGATAAACATGAAACGGCAGATCAATTAACAAAAAAAAAAGATTCATGCTATCTCTGAACTTCCAAAAGACGGAGAAACAATACCACTACAAAAGCTAGCTTTGCCAACTACAGCAGGCTTCTTGAGTTATATGAACACATTAGGTCATCAAATAGACAAATACCAAACACACAGATACATATTTCATATAAAACATATCTCCGAAGTTCTTATAACCCTAAAATGATTTGTCAAAGTTATTTTGTATATTCATGTGAGCATGCCAAGTAGCCTAGGACGGTCTAAGCACTCATTTTGAAGCAAACATTTGAAAGTAATGTCAGATCCAGTATCTCTACAGCCCAGCATTCACATGGCCTGTTCCAAATTCCATGGTTGCCTAAAATTGCATTTCAAGAACTAATGCAAAAGATTGACCAACCTAAATGTGGGGAATTAAAAAGAGTTTGAGGTTAGAGCAAACCTGCCCAGGTCCACCACCATATCCACCATGTTTGTCCTGAAACAATTATAATTAAGCCACCATAAGAGAAAGAAAATGGTAATATTCAGAAATTACTGTATCTGCAAATGGGTATCTCCAGTGCTTTAACTATGTATGACCAATACTACTTGCATTTTTCCATAAAAATATCATATAAGATTTACTGTGTCGTGCAACCAGAGCATATTGTCTCAGCAACTTTATTAGTTTCTATAATCTATAGTATGTATATATGCAAAACTACACGTGGATTGAGAGGTTTATTCATGTAGCCCCACCACCTTAAGCAGTTTGGTAAAGCGGTTCCATTCAATCTTGTTTTTCATATCAGCAAAGAAGAGCAGAAGTTTGAAACAAAGCCTTAAACAGTCTGCTTGTAAAGTTTTCAGCATATATATCCTTAAGCATAAGTGTTATCAAAATTTAACTGCAAACTGCAGCAAGATATCCATACAATTATATTGTAACAGATCAACAAACCTGGCATCGAGACAAGAAGTCCACAATATCGTTCTCGAGGTCATCATCAAGCGTTTCATCCAGCAACGCAAGCCCATGAACCATCCAATAGCATAACCAAGGCCGACTGGAAGAACCAGAAGAAAATTGTAAGCAAAGTATAAATCAGGGACGGCACTTAAGTTAATTTAACACTGGAGAAGCATTACTTGGCATCGAGCACATGGAAGCTAGGTGCGAGATGCCTCAGCCCTTTCATCAAATACTCGACATGTTGATCACGCCACAGCTCTAGCCTGCAGCCAAAAAAAAATAACGATCAAAGTTCGGTATAAGCAAGTGGAGAACATCATAGTCTCAAGTCAGTGTTGTTCCAAATTAAAGGGCACACTTACATACGACACCTAATTGACAGCACTAAGCTTCTATGAGCAAACATTTTGGTACCACAATCAAGCAATTCCTCCCCCCATCTGCCACATAGGTGAACTTATCGGTGAGCTTCCAACTTCGAGCAGAAGCCAAGCAAACCTATCTGATCTCCGCACCCTGAAGCCCATCTCTCGCACCCAAACCCGCTACTCCCAAACACCGCGAACAGCAGGCTAGTAGCTAAAGAGAAGTACTAATATGGAGCGTGCTTGAGGGTCCCTTACATGACGGACTTGGCGTTGGGCGCGGCGTCGAAGAGGACGCGGTAGATGTCGGCTACCCGCGCCTCCACCTTCATCTGCTCCACCTGCGTCACGGTGAGCCGGGGCAGCTCCGCGGCCGCGCCGTCCTCCGACGGGTCGCCCCCGGCAGCAGGCGACTGTGGCTGCGGCTGCGACGACGAATCCATAGGCGCGGCGGAGGCAGGCGGACCGCCGCTCCGCTGTGCGCCGCGGCTGCGAGCTGTGTCTCCGTGCGGCCGCGAGGATCTCAGGGAAAGGCGGACCATGTGCGAGCTTGGTCCTTTGGACTGGGGTAGTAGAAAACTAGAAATTCGATGCAAAGGGAGGAAGGCCTGAAAGTGAAAAGCCCAGCCCAGTAGGTAGTGAGGCCCAGTGGACCGACCCAGCTTCGGGGCGAGGCCGTGTGCTAGCTATACCCACCCGTCCGGCTCGAGCGGGGGGATCATTCCCACCACCACACCGCGCACGCACGGCCGCGCCGCCGCCGCCGCCGCTCCACCGTAGGGCAGCCTCCTCTTTCTTTTTCCGCTTGGCGGCTGGGGCTCTTTGTCTCCGGGAGGGTTTCCGCGGCGCACGGAACAGCAGGAGCACGCCGCGCTGAGAGGTGGAGGGAGATGGCTGCCATGGTTGGAGCGCGCAGGGCTCTCTTCGCCGCCCGCTACTCCCCTCGCGGCGAGCTCGCGGCCGCGCTCCTCTCCCCCGCCCGTCGAGTCGGTTCTCCTCACAGGTACCGCACGCCTGCGCCAAGTCCTTGGACCAGTCTTCCCCTGCCTACTAATCATGATTTCATCGTCCAGTGGTTTAGTCCTCTCTGTGAACTTGTGCTCATTTGCGATAGAAACAGAGCCACATGAGTTAAACATAGAAGTTTTTTTTTTCCAAAAAATATGTAGTAGAAATCAATTTCGGCCGGAGCTTGAGATGGCAGAGATACTAAACACATACGCCCACTCATAGCACCTTATAATTTCAGTGTGCTGAAAATAGCCGGCCACCTCAATCCCCTATAATTTCAGTGTTCACATAGCCAAACAGATTGCTTTGACGTCCCCAAATGGCCACTGTGATTTCTTCGACGCATATTTCTTGCCTGGAAATTAACGTGACATATTTGCTATTCTGTTTCAGTCTTCCAGCTGAAAGAGGATGCCCGCGTTCTTTGGTTCCGCATCGAGGCGCTGGCAGTGTGGCATCCGAACAAATTGATGGAGACTATCACCGTGATTGGGGGGTGCAAAACGCAGGGAACTACGGAGAGTCCCGCCCAAAACACTCACCTGATCATTTCAGCCGCCCCTTGCAGAGGGATCCCCCTTCAGCTCATTCTTCAGAAGGCATTGATAGAAATAAAGGTGTGCATGCTGATGGCGGTGTCAATGCACATTATGGACGCAATTCTGAACAACCTTACCAGAGCGGTGGATCGTATGGCTTACCAGATAGTCGCCAGCCATATACCGGTGCAAGAGTGAATAACGAGCCACCTGGATATACTGCCAGGCAATCGTATGGGGGCAATAGTGCATATGGCCACCAAAACCCCAAGGGCGATATACCAAGTGCTCATCAGCAGCAGATTGTCATACCTGCTATTAATGGCCTTTCTGCAGATGGTAATGTGCGAAGAGGTCGTG
The DNA here is from genome assembly GCF_003073215.2 of Triticum urartu. NCBI lineage: Eukaryota > Viridiplantae > Streptophyta > Magnoliopsida > Poales > Poaceae > Triticum > Triticum urartu. The sequence goes on along the minus strand of NC_053024.1, from coordinate 509,121,992 downwards.
ACGTTACTGGATATGATTGCAGCTCTGGATACAATTCCCGAAGTAACCAGGAGAGCTATACTAGTGGGCAGTATGGATATGGCCCATCAGCACAGTCACATCAAAGCCCAACTGGAAGTGACCAGCAAGTCTTTCATCAACAGAAGGTTGATCGAATATCTAATGGTAATTACTTCAACAAGCCTGGCAATCCTGCGTCACAGTATCCAACTCCAAGCAGTTCCCGTAAGGAGCATGTTGCAGGACCTCAACAAGGCCACAATGGTGATTTTGGATACAATACCAGGCAGCCTGATCAGGCAAGTAGTGCATACAATCACCCAAGTTCTAATGGAGGTCCACCAAGTACTCAGCAGCAGCACAATGGCACTGGATATGCCACACACAACTTTGGTTACAACACCCAAAGTAACCAGCAGAACTATAATGGTAGGCAGAATGGATATGGTCCTTCAGGACAGTCATATCAAAACTTAACTGGAAACGTTCAGCAGCAGAATGATTATCAAAGTCATGATCATGCAAATAGGCCTGTGAATTCTGCCTCACAGTATCCAAATACTAGCCATTTCCATAAGGAGCATTTTCCAGTATTCCAGCAAGGCCACAGAGGTGATTTTGGATACAATGCTTCACAAGCATATCAGAGTCATTATACCACTAACAAAATTGACACTCAGAGAAATCATCAAGAGCATTTCATGAATGTAAACACAGATGTACAGCACAGCCATAACAGAACTTATCCAGAATCTCATTCAGATATTCAACCTATTACGTCAGCTGGGAACAACTTGAGCAGTAAGCCCTATCAAGATAACATGTATTTCCAGCATTCACTGCCTGGCAGCCTGCCAAATAATGGATCACCTTCTGAAGTATCTGATGAAGCCAGCGGCATATCCAAAGGTACTATTGAGGAACTGGATAAGTTATGTGAAGATGGGAACATAAAAGAAGCTTTGAAAGCTCTACCGGTGCTGCAAGGAAAAGGCATTGTACTGCATGCTCCTCAATACTTTAAACTGATGCAAGCATGCGCTGATGCATGTGCTCTTGCAGAAGCAAGACAAATACATGATCAAATATCTCAATCAGAACTAGCTGTTGACATAGATGTTAACAACAAAATTTTGGACATGTATGCTAAATGTGCCTCGATGGAAGATGCAAAGAAACTTTTCAGTACTATGGCGCAGCATGATTTGACATCTTGGAGCACTATAATCTCAGGGTTTGTGCATAATGGTCTTGGTGAAGAAGCAACTGACTTTTTTGATCGTTTTAAGCAGACTGGAGATAAGCCAGATTCTGGCATGTTCACACATGTATTTTTGGCCTGTGGAATTTTGGGATCGGTTGACGAGGGCATGTTGCATTTTGAATCAATGCAGAAGGATTTTGGTATAATTCCTTCCATGGATCATTATGCGAGCATTGTTAATATGCTTGGCCAGTCGGGCTATGTTGATGAAGCTCGTGAATTTGTTGAACGGATGCCTATGGAACCGAGCGTCGATATCTGGGAAAGTTTGATGAATATGTGCCGACTTAATGGATACTTAGAGCTTGGGGATCGTTGTGCTCAGATTATAGAACGCCTGGATCCTTCTAGGCTGAATGAGCAGTCTAAAACGGGTCTTTTCCCTGTAAATGCTTCAGACCTTGCAAAGGAGAAAGAAAGGAAAAAGGCTAATACTGCTGAAGCTAGGAGCAAAGTTCATGAATACAGAGCAGGGGATCGATCCCATCCAGAAACCCTTAAGATCTATGAAGAGCTGAGGTACTTGGCGGCTCATATGAAGGAGGCTGGCTATATTGCGGATACTCGATTTGTGCTTCACGACGTTGATCCAGAAACTAAAGAGGATGCCTTGCTAGCTCACAGTGAGAGACTAGCTGTTAGTTACGGTCTTATAACCAGTGCTGTCCGTTCGCCAATTCGGGTTATAAAGAACCTTCGCTCCTGTGGAGACTGCCACACCGCTCTTAAGATAATCTCTAAGCTTGTTGGCCGTCAGATCATTGCGAGGGACGCAAAGAGGTTCCACCATTTTGAAAATGGTGTGTGCTCTTGCAAAGACTATTGGTAAACAGAATGTGACATGTCTACGCTGTTATAAAATTTTATAGGTAGAGATCCAAAATCAGTTGTGTAAATCCTGAAGGTATGTTGCCTATGAAACATTTGGTTTAACCACAGGTTTCATGTCAGGGACACGGTGTATCCTCTCTTCTATGTAACATCCTATTAGTGTTCTATACCCTGGAATTTATTAGCTTGAAGCATTCTTTATCTGATGATGCTCCCTCACAAGTCATTATGCATCGGAAACTAAAGATATACACTTGGTTTGCAGGTATTCTGTAGTTCGTACTTGTTGGTAACTTTTTTGTGCTAGAGGACTTGTACGAATCTTACTGGTTACCCCTTCTTTTGTACTCCTTTACTGGTGGCCTTTATATGCTTTAGCGTTCCAATAAGAGGATTTTTAGTTATTCTGTGTATCAGGAAAGAGCCTCACTGAAGAAGTTTGCAACTTGGAGCTTTGATGGTAAAAGCAGTGACTTGGGTGCACTTCTGTAGCTGGAATCGTGCCAAGCGGTGAAATGGAAGTCCAACACGTCATACAAATTTTCAAAAAATCTACTGTACAACATTGACCCAGGTTGCATACAATATCTTGTAAAATCTTACGTCAAAATTCGATTTACATGTGGCCCACTGGAGCATCGTACGAGTAAGGTCGAAGTGGCATGGTTAGCATCCGGCTTTGAATTCCGCGCGCGCCCGAGCTCTGCTGATCTAAAATTTGGGATATAAAGCTATGCTAGTGTAATTTTCTGGAGCGGGGAAAGACAGGATCTCGCATTCCCAAGTGTGGAGTTGGAGAAATCATAGGGCAAATGCCTTCGATAACAAAAAGGGGATTGCTAGTTCGCACCAATCCAAAATTAAAACGATCTGAAAACGGTTCGTTGGCTTGTATGATCTTTCAAATGATCTAGTTTTGGATATGAGTTGAGCCACAACCCATGTAGTAGTAGTTCTTTTTTACTTCACAAGCGGATTATGGGCTTGTAGAACTTTAAATCAGAAATGTTATCTGTCAAACCTCAGCTTGGAAGGAAATGGCAAGCGAACGATTTTTCTTGGTAGTTTTTTTAAGGAAAAATGCCTTTCTTCTAAAGAAACTACCATGTTGTTCTGAAGAAATTGTCATCTGTAAGTGCATCTAGTGCCATCCCTAGTTGGTTTTGGAGTATTGACGACAAACTTAGTCGAGGGACTAATGTGTTTATGAGAATTGCAAAATAACACAGGTAGTAATCCTTCATTGATTTGGTTTACCTACCAGAGATGACCCCTAAAAATGTGTGAAGACATTAAAGACAATGGTGGTCTATGAAGAGATTCACATTGAAGATTATGACATGAGAAGACATCGCATGAAGACTATAGATTGCGAAGACATAGTTGTTTCGTAGTGCTCTTTTATTCTTTGTTGAGTCATAGGAACCACCGTACTGTTAAGTGGGGTCCAAGTGAATAAAGTCAGAGTGACTGAATTGATGCTCAACCAAATCCTATGTCTTCGAGCGAAGACAATGAGAGCAAATCTTATCCAGAGCTGGATAAGTCAGCTTTACTTGTAGCCCAAGTCAAGCTGCCACGTGTGTTTGAAATCTGACCGTTGGACACGTGTCAGTTCCTTAGTGATCCAGGGTCATCTCGGACAAATCAGGTCGGGTTGCCTCCTGGCTATAAATAGCCCACCCCCTACATCATAAATTGGTGTCTACTCAGAGTTAGTGCACGGCTTTTGTCGTTTGAGAGCAACCCACCTTCGAAGCCTTTGAGAGAGAAATCCTTGCGAGGACAAAGCCCTAAACACCCAGAGCCAAAGAGTGTTAGGCATCACTGAAGTCTTTCTATCTGCGTGATCTGAAGACTTGTTACACTTGAGGACTATGAATCCTCCAGCCGATTAGGCGTCGCGTTATGAGCATCCAAGAGTCATTGTGGATCGTCGGTGAACGAAGTCTGTGATGGTTTGGAAGTCTACCTTGAAGACTTACCAGAGTGATTGGGCGAGGACTGTGTGTCCTTAGCTCAAGGAGAATAAGATGAAGACGCGGTCTTCTGAGTTGAATCTTAGCCTCCCTAACCAGGCGTACAGTTGTCACAGCAACTGGAACTGGTCCAACAAATCCCTGTCCTCACCAAGCAACTGGTTTTATCCTTTACCTCTCTTACTTACAGTTTGTCTTCGTGAAGTCATTGCCTGCTTGTATGATCTGATTGACTTCATTGTGTAAAGACTGTTGTTGTTTGGCTTCATACTATCTTCCATCCTGATCTATACTACCTAGCTACTGATAGTCTTCGTGCTTTCACTTCATTGCTTACTTGACTATGGCTTGTCTAGTGTAGGCTACCTTTCGCTGCATATCAATAGGTTCATTTCTACTGCTTGTCTTCAAAGCCCCCGTGTTTTGAAGACGTTCATAAAAATCACATATTCACCCCCCTCTAGTCGATAACTAGCACTTTCACCATCCCCTCAGAACTAAAGCAGCCAAGAGAATCATTTGAAATACCATCCTCTCCTAGTGATCGTTCACCAGCTAATAGGGAAAATGCTTCGTTCTAGTCACCCGGTCTGATTCAATCAAGAGTCGGAGAAGAATGTGAAACACTAGCTTCTTGATTTTTGTTTTCTGTGGACATGTATCCAAGAGTTGAGAGGTAGGTTTCAGGACTTTTAGTAGCCCGAGGAGACCCCAACAGGGCCTAACAAGGGCTCACCTACTACAGTTAGAGCATCTACAAACGGAGTTAGCAAATCCATGCACGTATATGTCTGCTGTCGTGCCCACGAATATCATCGGGCGGGTTCTCATTTGTCCTCCCGGACAACCATACTCCCATATGCCAGCCCTCATATCCATGGATGTCCATCATATAGTATAAATTCATCATCAATTTGACAATTCAACGATACAGATAAATGAGAATTCAACATGCCAAAATAAAATTCAATAATTCACACATAGATAGGTGATACGTCCATTTTGCATCATGTTTTCCTACTGTTATTTATAGTGTTTTATGCTTTTTAACACTTTGTGGAGTAATTCTAATGTCTTTCCTCTCATAATATACAAGGTTTGCACAAACAGGGAGAATGCCGGTAGTTGGAATTCTGGACCTGAAAAAGCTATGTTAGAGATACCTATTCTGCACATCTCAAATGAGCTGAAATTTTATGGAGAATTATTTTGGAATAAATAAAGAATACTGAAGAAAAGAACTACCAGAGGGGGCCACCCAGGTGCCCACTAGGCACCAGGGAGCGCCACCCACTCCAGGCGCGCCCTGGTGGGTAGTGGGCTCCTTGGCCCACATCTGATGCCCATCTTCTGGTACATAATGTCTTTTGACCTAGAAAAAAATAAGGAGAGGACTTTCGGGACGAAGTGCCGCCGTCTGAAGGCGGAACTTTGGGCAGGAGCACTTTTCCCCTCCGGCGGAGCGATTCCCCCAGGGGAACTTCCCTCCGAGAGGGGGAAATCGAAG
>NC_053024.1:508972536-509115411 GCF_003073215.2 Triticum urartu | reverse complement strand
GAATTCAACAAAATCAGCCGTCTTGAGAATGCAAAGGAAATTTGGGACACTTTGATTGATATGCACGAAGGTACCGACTCCGTCAAGGAATCCAAGTTGGATGTGCTTCAAAGTCTACTTGACAAGTTCAAAATGAAGGATGGTGAAGGTGTCGCTGAAATGTACTCTAGGCTTGCTCTCATCACAAATGAGATTGCCGGCTTAGGAAGTGAAGAGATGACCGATAGATTCATCATCAAGAAGATTCTAAGAGCCTTGGATGGAAAATATGATACCGTGTGCACATTGATCCAAATGATGCCCAATTACAAAGATCTCAAGCCAACGGAGGTGATTGGAAGAATTGTTGCTCATGAGATGTCACTTAAGGATAAAGAGGAACTTCACAACAAATCAAGTGGTGCCTACAAAGCCTCATGTGAAGCCCCTACATCATCCAGTGAGAAACAAAACTTTAATGAAGAATTGAGCTTAATGGTGAAGAACTTCAACAAGTTCTACAAGAGTAGAAGCAAAGATAGAAGCTTCAAGTCAAGGTCCTACAATGACAAAAGATCTTCTAGTCGAGAGCGAAACTGCTACAGTTGTGGAAGACCAGGACACTATTCCAATGAGTGTACGGCTCCCTACAAGAGAAGGAGTAGAGATGATCGTTATGAACGAAGATACTCACGGAGAAGCAAGGATTCGGAAAGGAAGGAAAAATCATCAAGGAGCTACACAAAACGAAGACATCAAGCTCATGTTGGTGAATGGGTATCCGGCTCCGACTCCGACAGCCACTCCGAGAGAAGCTATCACTCCGACTCCGAAGATACTCAAGATGAAGGTGTTGCCGGTCTAGCACTTGTGTCAACCAACTCCTACGACATATTTGACTCACCAAATGAAGGAATTGGAAGATGCTTCATGGCCAAAGGTCCTAAGGTAACACACCCTGAGTATGTTGATTTCAATAGTGATGAAGATGACTTGTTAGGTGATGATTTGCTTGTTGACAACTCTAGTGATGAATACTATGATGAAACGTCAATTAATCATGCTAACCAAGATAAAACGAATGACAATGATAAGGAGAAGATTGAGGCTCTAACTAAAGAACTAAACACTCTTAAGTTAGCTCATGAAACTATCTTCGAAGATCATCGAGAACTTTTAAGAGCTCATGAGAAATTACGCTTTGAAAAGCTCAATCTTGAGCAAGAGCATGAGTTCTTAAAAGCATTCAATGATGATCTCCGCAAGAAAAGTTCTTCTTACATTGCCAAGCGTTTACTCTTATCCACTTACATGCCTCAAGTCAAGTCTAGTAACAAGAACAAGAAAGATTCTTCCTCTAGCAGTAACAATGATCATGCTAAATCCAATATTGTTGCTTCTAGTAGTTCTCTTGATTCCACTAATGATTCTCTTAGCCAAGTTACACTTGAGCAAGAAAATAGCTTATTGAAGGGAATTATAGAGAAAGGAGTGTACAAAAGCCTTGCCGGGAGTAAGCAATTCGAGGAAATTGTGCGCAAGCATGGAATGCACCGAAAGAATCAAGGTGTTGGTTTTGAACGAAAATTCAATGCCAATGGAGTTGAGTGGGAAGAAGATCAATACCCCAAGACAAAGTTTGTTCCTCAACAAGAGAAGTATGATACTTCTTTCAAGGGGACACAAGCTCAAGATGATATTCCACCACAAGACTATAAGCAAAAAGGCAAGGACAAGCTTCAAGAGGAAATTGATGCATTTGAAGAAGCTCCTAAGACCTTAGTCAAGTGGATTTCCAAGACTACTTCAAGTTCCACTTCATCAAGTACGACTACAACTCCAAGGATTCCCATCAAGATGGTGTGGATCCAAAAGAAGAAGAACTAGAGAGTTCTTGAGGGTGACTCCGCCAACATACTTCACTCTTATCATTTTGGCAAGAACAAGTGCAATCAACTTCCACATCTTGCACTAGTTCAAGGAGTCACAAACCCTCTTGTTGGTAAGACAAGGGACAAGGTAACCTAAAAGTTTTCATGGACATCATCTTGTGTGTGTGCATCACTCTATGTCTATGGATATCCTTGTTTGTTCCTTGTGGGACTAACCCATGTAGGTATTGAAAGTGCAATTCACTCAAATGGATAGCTCCAAGTGATCTACATCAACATTGAGCATCCACATCTTCAACATCTACATGAAGTCATCATCGACAAAACCCGAGGTTAGTTCATCCCTCTAAGGGGGAATATCACATCTAGGGGGAGCTTTACTCTAAGACTTGAGCTAAAGCAACTCTAAAGATGTGAACACAACAATGCTTTATGTAAAAGTGGTAACCCCACTTGAGCTTAAACGATGAGTATGACCTATGATCAAGTGTTCTCACTTGACTCCTAAGTCAATATACTCATATATAGATGACCTTGTCATCGCAAATTGCTTGATAGATGCTAGAATTGGTTGTGCATGCCTTATCACATATTTCATTTGCCATCTTATTGTGTGAGCATGCTGGTTGCATATTTTACTCATTCGAGGACATCCACTTGTTGTTTTGATTGTTTGGTTTTATTTCCTTTTGCCAAGTGGATGGACAAGAATGCCTAAGAACCTCCTCTAGCTATCTATGCTTTTCTCGTCTCAAACTCTATTCATGCTACATCACAAAATTTGATCAAGTCAGATTCGAACCACTCTGTGTGAGGAGCGCTCGGAGTCCCCGATTCGTCATAGACTTAAACTTCCAAAACCTCTTTATGATTCTCGGTCTGACCGATACCCTACTTTCGGTCCTACCGAGATCATTAAGTTGATCTAGGTTTTCGATCTCGGTGCAACCGATTTGAACCATTTGGTCACACCGAGTTGCAACAACTGTATACAGTTTTGCATCTCGGTGCCACCGAGTTGTTCCACTCGGTCACACCGACAGGGTCGGGCTATATACAGTCACGGGCAAAAATTTGGAAATTTCTCCGAACCCCTTCGCCCGCGCGATAGCCTGCTCTGCCAACTTGGTCTCCGGATCGTCTCCTCGCCGTCAGCCGCCTCCAGTCGCTGGTCTCCGTCGCCGTCAACGGAAATTCAACCCCGCCGTTGCCGCCGTAGCGAGTCTCCGCCGAACTAGGGTATGGACTCGATCTTTGTGCTATTCCCCAATCCGATTCTTAGCACATTGTGATCATCATGATTCTTGCCACGTTTGTTAAACTTCCATCCAGTCAATGAACTCGTAGATTAGGTTTAATTCGAAAATTTTAGGGTTAGGTTTCCGCCGAAACCATCTCGGACCCACCGAGTTGAAAAACTCGGTCCCACCGATTTGGCTTATGCCATTGCACAAGTGAGACTCGGTCTGACCGAGAATTACTTATCGGTGTGACCGATTTTGGAACTCTGTGAAACCCTAGCAGTCTCGGTGCCACCGAACTGTGACTCGGTCTGACCGAGTTCACTAGTTTAGGTGCCAAAACTGCTTCGGTATCACCGAGTTTAGAAATCGGTAGATCCGAGATGCTTTCAGTGGGAAACTAAAACTAAGTTTTTGAATTATTCTTTTGCAAAAATCTCTGCATTTTGTGATGCTTAGTCACTCTATCTCATCTATAACCTATTCACAGGGTCAGCAGTCAGAGTTTGCATCATGTCAGACCAAAGTGATAGCCAGAACTTGTCAGAGCAGCAAGTGCAGATGAGTGAGGGCACTAGTCCCTCAAGTTCCTCAGATGATGGCAGCAGGAGCACCCCTAGCAATCTGCCTAAAGCTGCCACAAGACAGAGAAAGAAGAGAACCTCAGACTCAGAAGATGAGGATTATGTGGCAGAAGAGGAAGCAACTTCCAAGAGAGTTGAGCCAGCACAGGGCATAAAACCAGGGATGAAGATCAAAAGGCCAGCAGGCAGGCAGCCTATGTCAAAGGCCAGAGCTTCAACTGAGAAGCCCACTGCCATTGAGCCAGTTGCTGCTGAAGGCAAGAAGAGGAAAGAAAGGGTGAAGAAAACTGTAGCCAGAGTGCTTGGCAAGGCTTCCATCATGGAAGATGAGGAGGAATAAGAAGAGGTAGCTGCACCAGCACCTAAGGCACCCAAGCTGATGGGTGATGCCATAAGAACAGGGGCAGCTGCTTCCAAGGTCAAGCCAGCTCCAAAGCCAAAGCCAAAGAGGAACACAAGAAGCATCCCAGCTACTGAGAAGAACAAGGCCCCAGTGCCTGAAGCTGCAGAAGAAGAAGAAGAGAATGTTCTTAGAAAGCTCAAGCCCAAGATCCCAGACCACAACAATGCTCATCCTGTGGCTGAGGATATGAAACTCAGGAGAGATTCAGGGCTCCGGAAGTGGAGAGAAGCAGACCCGTATGCTTCAAGGAGAAGGACTGCAGTGGAGCAGCTCCAGGATGACATGCAGGAGAGGAGAGGCAAGACTACAACTGATGCCTTTGCCAGAGTGCCACGAGGTCCAAGGTCGTCTGCAATGCCAGTTGCTGACCCCAGAGCCACCACGTCTGCACCAGCTACAGCCTCAGTTCCACCAGCTCCAGCGTCCACTTCAGCCTCGACTCCGACCACGTCTACAGAAGGCTTCGTCCTTGGAGTGCTCCGGACTCCACCACCACCTGAAGATCAAGCCTGAGTGTCGACTTAGCACTATGCATTTTCTAGGAACTTTTTGGTAACGTGTTGCCAAAGGGGGAGAAAATGTATAGATCATAGGCTTCGAGAGAGAGTGTTGCTTTTATTCTCTCTTGTTTTATTTGGTGGTTTTTCGAACTTTGTTTGCTTTTGTGTGAGATACTATGTCATTGCTCGTGAGACATTGATGATCATGTGTTTGATCATAAGCTACACTTAATGTTTGCTTAATATTATCATCTTATCTATCTTATGTGATCATTCACTATTCTTGGTGATGAGTGCATGTATTTCATTCTTATCATTTTAAGCGCTCCACCAAGATGTATGTGACATGGAAGAGTAACCCATGACTCTAACTCTTTGTGCATTTGCAGTCCAAAGCAAATTTTAAATATGCACAAATTTAGGGGGAGCTCTTACTTGTCACATACTTCTCAAAGCGACGATATATTTCATGCTTATTATCATTTGTCGAAGCTTTGATCTATATGTTGTCATCAATTACCAAAAAGGGGGAGATTGAAAGTGCAACTATCCCTAGGTGGTTTTGGTAATTCATAACAACATATAGCTCATTGAGCTAATGCTATTCCAAGATGACTATTTCAGGAAAGCTCAATGATTGGCATGGCATGGATGTGAAAGTGGAACCCTCAAAATGCTAAGGACAAAGGATTGGCTCAAGCTCAAAAGCTCAAGACTCTTCATTTTATATTTTAGTGATCCAAGATCACATTGAGTCTTTAGGAAAAGCCAATACTATCAACGAGGGATGAGGTGTTGCTTAATGAGCCTCTTGCTTCATGTGCTTAGTGATATGCTCCAAAACCCTCAACTACTTTCCCATATCCACATATGACCTAAACCCTAAGCCAAACTCGGTCCTACCGATTCTTTCTATCCGGCGCCACCGAGTTTCACTTGTCATAAGCCACTGCCAAACCTTAGTAATTCGGTTCTACCGATAGGGATCTCGGTCTCACCGAGATGGGATTGCAAACTCTCTGTTTCCCTTTCGTAAATTTTCGGTCTCACCGAAAGAGCGAATCGGTCCCACCGAGATTGCAGTGTAAACTCTATGTTTCCTTTTTGTAACTTTTCGGTCTCACCGAAAGAGCAAATCGGTCCCACCGAGTTTACCTGACCAACTCTCTGGTTAGCTTATTACCAAACTCGGTCTCACCGAGTTTGTGTAATCGGTCTCACCGAGATTACGTTATGCCCAAACCCTAACCATATCGGTCCTACCGAGTTGCATGTCAGTCCCACTGAAAATCTCTAACGGTCACTAGGTTTACCTTTTCGGTCCGACCGAGTTTGTTGATTCGGTCCCACTGAGATTGGAAAATTGTGTGACGGTTGGATTTTGTGTGGAGGCTATATATACCCCTCCACCTCCTCTTCATTCGTGGAGAGAGCCATCAGAACACATACACAATTCCAACTCATATGTTCTGAGAGAGAACCACCTACTCATGTGTTGAGACCAAGATATTCCATTCCTACCATATGAATCTTGATCTCTAGCCTTCCCCAAGTTGCTTTCCACTCAAATCTTCTTTCCACAAAATCCAAATCCTATGAGAGAGAGTTGAGTGTTGGGGAGACTATCATTTGAAGCACAAGAGCAAGGAGTTCATCATCAACACACCATTTGTTACTTCTTGGAGAGTGGTGTCTCCTAGATTGGCTAGGTGTCACTTGGGAGCCTCCGACAAGATTGTGGAGTTGAACCAAGGAGTTTGTAAGGGTAAGGAGATCGCCTACTTCGTGAAGATCTACCGCTAGTGAGGCAAGTCCTTCGTGGACGATGGCCATGGTGGGATAGACAAGGTTGCTACTTCGTGGACCCTTCGTGGGTGGTTGCTTCTTCGTGGACCCTTCGTGGGTGGAGCCCTCCGTGGACTCGCACAACCATCACCCTTCGTGGGTGGAGCCCTCCGTGGACTCGCGCAACCGTTACCCTTCGTGGGTTGAAGTCTCCATCAACGTGGATGTAGGATAGCACCACCTATCCGAACCACGGGAAAAACATCCGTGTCTCCAATTGCGTTTGAATTCTCCAAACCCTTCCCTTTACATTCTTGCAAGTTGCATGCTTTACTTTCCGCTGCCAATATACTCTTTGCATGCTTGCTTGAATTGTGTGATGATTGCTTGACTTGTCCTACAATAGCTAAAATCTGCCAAGAACTAAAATTGGGAAAAGGTTAAGTTTTTATTTGGTCAAGTAGTCTAATCACCCTCCTCTAGACATACTTTCGATCCTACAATTATCAGATTCAATATTTTCATTCTCTCTAGCCCTAGCAAGTTGTTCATCAAGAAATTCACCAAGTGGCACAGTAGTATCAAGCATAGAAGTAGTTTCATCATAGGTATCATGCGTAGCGGAAGTGGCATCATCAATAACATGCGACATATCAGAACGAATAGCAGAAGCAGGTTTAGGTGTCGCAAGCTTACTCAAAATAGAAGGTGAATCAAGTGTAGAGCTAGATGGCAGTTCCTTACCTCCCCTCGTAGTTGAGGGATAAATCTTGGTTCTTGGATCTTTCAAGTTCTTCATAATGATAAGCAGATATAAATCCCAAGTGACTCAAAGAATTGAGCTATGCTCCCCGGCAATGGTGCCAGAAATTAGTCTTGATAACCCACAAGTATAGGGGATCGCAATAGTTTTCGAGGGTAGAGTATTCAACCCATATTTATTGATTTGACACAAGGGGAGCCAAATAATATTCTCAAGTATTAGCAGTTGAGTTGTCAATTCAACTACACCTGGATAACTTAATATTTGCAGCAAAGTATTTAGTAGCAAAGTAATATGATAGTAGTGGTAACGGTAGCAAAAGGTACCAATAGCAAAAGTAATGTTTTTGGTATTTTGTAGTGATGATAGCAATAGCAATAGAAAAGTAAATAAGCGAAGAACAATATATAGAAAGCTCGTAGGCAATGGATCAGTGATGGAGAATTATGCCGGATGCGGTTCATCATGTAACAGTCATAACCTAGGGTGAAACAGAACTAGCTCTAGTTCATTGATATAATGTAGGCATGTATTCCGACTATAGTCATATGTGCTTATGGAAAAGAACTTGCATGACATCTTTTGTCCTACCCTCCCGTGGCAGCGGGGTCCTTACGGAAACTAAGGGATATTAAGGCCTCCTTTTAATAGAGTACCGAAACAAAGCATTAACACATAGTGAATACATGAACTCCTCAAACTACGGTCATCACCGGTAAGTATCCTGATTATTGTCACTTCGGGGTTAACGGATCATAACACATAATAGGTGACTATAGACTTGCAAGATAGGATCAAAAACTCTCATATATTGATGAAAACATAATAGGTTCAGATCTGAAATCATGGCACTCGGGCCCTAGTGACAAGCATTAAGCATAGCAAAGTCATAGCAACATCAATCTCAGAACATGGTGGATACTAGGGATCAAACCCTAACAAAACTAACTCGATTACATGATAGATCCCATCCAACCCATCACCGTCCAGCAAGCCTACGATGGAATTACTCACGCACGGCGGTGAGCATCATGAAATTGGTGATGGAGGACGGTTGATGATGACGATGGCGACGGATTCCCCTCTCCGGAGCCCCGAACGGACTCCAGATCAGCCCTCCCGAGAGGTTTTAGGTCTTGGCGGCGGCTCCGTATCGTAAAAACGCGATGAATCCTTCTCTCTGATTTTTTCTCCCCGAAACCAAATATATAGAGTTGGAGTTAGAGTCGGAGGAGCTCCAGGGGGCCCACGAGGTAGGCGGCGCGCCCCCCACCCTCGTGGACAGGTGGTGGGCCCCCTGGCCTTCATCTTTTGCAAGGATTTTTTATATTATCTGAAAATTTGCTCCGTGAAGTTTCAGGTCACTCCAAGAACTTTTGTTTCTGCACATAAATAACACCATGGTAATTCTGCTGAAAACAGCGTCAGTCCGGGTTAGTTCCATTCAAATCATGCAAGTTAGAGTAAAAAACAAGGGCAAAAGTGTTTGGAAAATTAGATACGACGGAGACGTATCACTGCGCAAGTGAAAAGGAGAATTTGAAGCTGCAACGCATGTTAGAGGATCACAAGAAATTGTTGTACCCAAATTGCGAAGATGACAAGAAAAAGCTGGGTACCGCACTGGAATTGCTGCAATGGAAGGCAGAGAATGGTGTATCTGACAAGGGATTTGAAAATTTGTTGAAGATGTTAAAGAAGATGCTTCCAAAGGATAATGAATTTCCCGACAGTACGTACAAAGCAAAGAAGGTTGTCTGCCCTCTAGGATTAGAGGTGTAGAAGATACATGCATGCCCTAATGACTGCATCCTCTACCGCGGTGAGGAGTACAAGAATTTGAATGCATGCCCGGTATGCAGTGTGTTGCGCTATAAGATCACCGTGATGACCCTAGTGATGTTGAGGGCGAGCGGCCTAAGAAGAGGATTCTTGCCAAGGTGATGTGGTATGCTCCTATAATACCACGGTTGAAACGTTTGTTCCAAAACAAAGAGCATGTCAAGTTGATGCGATGGCACAAAGAAGACCATAAGAAAGACAAGAAGTTGAGAGTACCTACTGACGGGTCGCAGTGGAGAAAAATCGAGAGAAAGTGGCGAGACTTTGTAGATGATGCAAGGAACGTATGGTTTGGTTTAAGTGCAGATGTCATTTATCCTTTTGGGCAGCAGAGCAGCAATCATAGCACCTGGCCTGTGACTCTATGTATCTATAACCTTCCTCCTTGGTTGTGCATGAAGCGGAAGTTCATTATGATGCGAGTGCTCATCCAAGGCCCCAAGCAACCCGGCAACGACATTGATATGTACCTAAGGCCATTAGCTGAAGAACTTCTATAGTTGTGGGACAAAAATGGTGTACATGTGTGGGATGAGCACAAACATCAGGAATTTGACCTACGAGCGTTGCTGTTTGTAACCATCGATGGTTGGACTGCTTTTAGTAACCTTTCAGGACAGACAAACAAGGGATACCACGCATGCACGCACTGTTTAGATGATACCGAAAGTATATATTTGGATAAATGTAAGAAGAATGTGTACCTAGGACATCATCGATTTCTTCCGATCAAGCATCTCTTAAGAAAGAAAGGCAAGCATTTCAAAAGTGAGGCAGGTCACCGGAAGAAGCCTCGCCACCGTACTGGTGATGATATACTTGATATGGTGAAGGATTTAAAGTAATCTTTGGAAAGGGTCCTGGCGGACAATCTGTTCCGAATGACGCTGACGGACACGCACCCATGTGGAAGAAGAAATCTATATTTTGGGACCTACCCTATTGGAAAGACCTAGAGGTCCGCTCTGCCATCAACGTGATGCACATGACGAAGAATCTTTGCATGAACCTGCTAGGCTTCTTGGGCGTGTATGGGAAGACAAAAGATACACCGGAGACATGGGAGGATTAGCAACATATGCATGAAAAAGATGTCATGCATCCAAAGCAGTATCAAGGTCCTGCCAGCTACGCTCTTACCAAAGAAGAGAAGGAAATCTTCTTTGAATGTCTGCTCAGTATGAAGGTCATGTTTGGCTTCTCATCGAATATAAAGGGAATAATAAATATGGCAGAAAAAGTTCCAGAACCTAAAGTCTCATGAATGCCACATGATTATGGCGCAATTGCTTCCAGTTGCATTGAGGGGCTTCTACCGGACAATGTTTGATTAGCCATTGCGAAGCTATGTGCATTCCTCAATGCAATCTCTTAGAAGGTAATTGATCCGGAAATCCTACCAGGGTTACAGAATGATTTGGTGCAATGTCTTGTCAGTTTTGAGTTGGTGTTCCCACCATCCTTCTTCAATATCATGACACACGTCCTAGTTCACCTAGTCGACGAGATTGCCATTTCGGGTCATGTATTTCTACACAATATTCCCCCCTTTGAGAGGTCATGGGAGTCTTAAAGAAATATGTTCATAACTGTGCTAGGCCAGAAGGAAGCATCTCCAAGGGCCATAATACAGAGGAGGTCATTGAGTTTTGTGTTGACTTTATTCCTGACCTTAAGCCGATTGATGTTCCTGAATCACGGCATGAGGGCAGACTAGGTGGAAAAGGCACGCTAGGAAAGGATTCAGTAATATGTATGGACGGGCATTCTTGGGCACAAGCACACTACACAGTTCTACAAAATTCCAGCTTGGTGGCTCCGTATATCGAGGAACATATGAGTGTACGCTCCAAGAACCCCAGAGCAGTCTGAGCCCTGGATCAAACATACACACATGGCGTCATTCGGCAGTTGGTTGCAAACACGTCTCATGCATGACGACACTGTTGGAGATGAGTTGTACTTGCTGGCCAAGTCACCATCTTCGACTATATCGACTTTTAAAGGGTACAAGATAAATGGGAGTACATTTTACACGATCTCCCAAGATAAAAAGAGCACCAACCAAAACAGTGGTGTCCGCTTTGATGCAACAAACACCAATAGGCGAAAGGACACATATTATGGTTATATAGAGGAGATACAGGAACTTGACTATGGATGTGACTTGAAGGTCCCTTTGTTTCGGTGCAAATGGGTCAATCTAATAGGAGGCAGGGTAAAGGAAGACCCGCGGTACGGAATGACAACAGTGGATCTCAACAATCTTGGGTACACAGACGAACCATTCGTCCTAGCCAATGATGTGGCGCAGGTTTTCTATGTGAAGGACATGTCTACCAAGCCGAGAAAAAGAAAAGTTAAGGAAGCGAATACATCATACGATGAGCCAAAGCGCCACATAGTTCTTTCAGGGAAAATAAACATCGTGGGAGTGGAGGACAAGACAAACATGTCAGACGATTAAGTTTCATGAAATTGCTCCCTTCACAGTGAAGACTAAACCAAGCATCTTGTTAAATGATGAAGATTGTCCATGGTTACGGCGCAAATGGACACACACGAAGAATATTTTTTATACCCCAAGATCCCACTCTGGGATGTGACCGGCTTCACCGTCATCACTTTCTTCTCCAGTGAGTTTCCGGGCTTATCTGGAAAGTCCCACTTCAGACAAACCAGAGGGAATCTTTGTAATAGTTAGGGTATATATGTGGCATTTGAAACGCAAATAAACTTTATGTAGGAATTAATCAATGCAATTATGTCCAAACAAAATATTTCATGCATTATGTAGGACTTCATTTGCTATTTTTTGAGCTAAATGACCCTGAAATTGAAAAGCACTACAAATGAACTCTCAAAAGGTTGAAACTTGGCATGGTATCATCATTTCACCCACATAGAATGTGCTAAAAAGTTGAGAGGGTTACAACAAAAAATGGATGCACTTCGTGTACAAACTGGACAATCTCTTTCAAAGTATCGGGGTTTCAGGCGAAAACTCATCTGTTACAAAAGGCATTTCATTTTTCTAAACTTATTTTAACTCCAGACTTTGTGTGCATTCAATATGCACCTCTCAAAGCCACATCATCAATTTTCAACCCTTTCTGACTTCATTTGCTATTTTTCATGCATTTTATGATTTTTTGAGCTAAAATTACACTGGAATTGAAAAGCACTACAAATGAACTCTAAAAAGGTTGAAACTTGGCATGGTATCATCATTTCACCCAGATAGCATTTGCTAAAAAGTTGAGAGGGTTACGGAAAAAACTGGATGCACTTCATGTACAAACTGGACAATCTCTTTCGAAGTATCAGAGTTTCGGACGAAAACTCATCTGTTACAAAGGCATTTCATTTTTTAAACTTATTTTAACTCCAGACTTTTTGTGCGTTCAATATGCACCATTCAAAGCCACGTCATTAATTTTCAACCCTTTCTGACTTCATTTGCTATTTTTCATGCATTTAATGATTTTTTTGAGCTAAATGACCCTGAAATTGAAAAGCACTACAAATGAACTCTGAAAAGGTTGAAACTTGGCATAGTATCATCATTTCACCCACATAGCATGTGCTAAAAAGTTGAGAGGGTTACGACAAAAACTAGATGCACTTCGTGTACAAACTGGACAATCTCTTCCGAAGTATCAGGGTCTCAGACGAAAGCTCATGTGTTACAAAGGCATTTCATTTTTAAAATTATTTTAACTCCAAACTTTTTGTGTGTTCATTTGCTATTTCAGGACCATCCAAAGCCACGTCATCAATTTTCAACCATTTCTGACTTCATTTGCTATTTTTCATGCATTTAGTGATTTTTTTGAGCAAAATGACCCTGAAATTGAAAAGCACTACAAATGAACTCTGAAAAGGTTGAAAACTTTAATAGCAAAAAGAATTAAATGAAAACTAGGCATGTATGCATCTATTTAAAGGAAAACTTTAGAATTAAAACCAAAAATAGGCATGATCTCTTTCATTAACACAGAAAGAACATGAAAGTTTTGCATTTTTTAGAATTTCATATATTTTCTTGAAATTTTTTGACAATCATGTGTATTAGACATAAGTGAGTACGTATAAAAATTACGATGTGATTTGAAGAAGGTCAAAAAATTGACATAACATATGCAAAAAATTACATAAAAAATAACAAAAAATGCATGCCTACTAGGCCACCACGGCAGAGAGGAACGTTAGGCACGTACTGCCTGCTTTAGAGAGGATTTCGGGAGGTATATCGCATCGTGGCTTATAAACAGATGTGACTACACTACAAAAAGATGCACTTCTGTGATGATACGTGTTTGTCACATAGGTCACCTTTTCTGTCATGTATGTACATCCATGACGATTTTATGATAGAATCAAGATAGTCATACATGTGCTGTCGTAGAAGTGTTCCATGAAAATACCAAAATTATCATCACGGAAGTGTTAACTTCCATGATGATAAATGACGCGTCATGGAAGTGCTTTCGTCAAGGGTAACCGACACGTGGCATTCACCGTCATGGGTCGCCGTTAAGCTATTGGGTCCGGTTTTGGATCCGATAACCTGTTAACAGCACGGACCAATGGCAATTTTCCATGTGTAAAATTCTCATTGGCCGAAGGAAACACGTGACAACTCGTCATTGGGTCAGATAGGCGCCTATGATATGTCGACACGTGCAACGGCCCACCACTAGCCCATTTAGCTTACAAAGGCCGGCCCATTTGACTTGGTCAAAAGTTAACGGGCTGGCCCATGAAAAGCCTGTTAACGGTCTATTCGCAAATGGCTCATTTTATGGCCCGGTAACTCACGACCCGTTCCTTCCCGAAATCGGCCCAACAACGTCATGTGGGCCATCGAATATAACACCAGCCCGTTTGACTTTCGGCCCATGTATGGCCCATGATGCCTTTCGACCCATATGAGGCCTTTCGTATCTTTAGGCCCTTTAGTGGCCCACGGTGACTCTAGCCCATAATGTATAGTAAATTACTTTGTACCCATTAACGACCCATGATTCACATGGGCCGTTTCCAGCCCATGTTAACTTTCGGCCTACTGACGGGCCATACGTTCTTGGGCTCCTTTCCGGCCCTCGATTACTTCTAGCCCGTTCCACTAATGGGCCAAATTCGGCCCGAGGCTAGAATCGGCCTGTTTGTGGCCTGTTAACCCGTTGCGCCATTTCCAGCCCATCCTATATTCTGGCCCATTAACGACCCGCTATTCATGTGATAGAATTAAGCCCTTGCTGTCTTCCAGCCCATTAACAGCCCGTTACCGCGCTGGCCTGATACCAATTACGCCCGTTTACGACCCATGTGGACCCATTTATCTGACGGCCCGAGGCCCACCGATTCTATGGCCAGTTGGAGGCCCATTTATCCAACGGCCCGTAGGAGGCCCATGGATCCTACGGCCTGTAGCAGGGTCAAGGTTACCATGGTCTGTATACGGCCCATGGTTGTTGCGGCCACTAGCAAACCAGGGGAAAAGAAGACAAGGAAATAAATAAGCCCGAAACTAACGCTATGCTATTAACGCTATTACACAGATTACATCCACTGCGCATCAAAGTTCGCCACCAATGCAAATATAGGGAACACCCTACACTACAAAAATGGCTTGCTGTTTTCTTCAGCCAGTGGCTACATCGCGGGGGCCGGTGCGGTGGACGGCGACGGGAGGCCACGTGTCCGAGTCTGGGTCGGACATGTTCGGCGGCGCAGAGGGGCGATTTCTAGGGTTTGTACCGCGAATTTGGAGGGGGAGACACCTATTTATAGGTAGGAGGAGCTAGGAGTGTCCAAAAGAGGTGCGGTTTTCGCCCACACGATCGTGATCCAACGACGGAGAGCATGGAGGGGTTTTGATGGGCTAGTGGGCTGTCTTGGAGGGGTGTAGGGCTGCAATGAAAGAGAGGCTTTTGCGGTTACCCGGTTAACCGTTGGGGCATCAAACGACCTTCAAATGGAACGAAATTTGACAGGCGGCCTACCGGTGATGTACCAAGGCCACTCGACAAATCTTGACCCATTCCGAGAATGTTTTTCTCCTGCTCACGAAACAAGATTTGAGGGGTGCAACGGGTGCATGTGGGAGTGTCGGATCGCGAAACGGACAACGGGGAAAATGCTTGTATGCATGAGACAAACACAAATGCAAATGAGATGCACATGATGGCATAATATGAAATGCATGACATGAACAAAATGCAAAATGAAAGACAAAACCCAACCACGAAGGGAATATCATATCACATAGCTGGAAATGGCAAGAGTTGGAGTTACAAATATGGAAAGTTACATCCGGGGCGTTACAGTTGACCATTCACTTTGAGCTTTCTAAGAACACATCTCACTCCCTCTCTTGATTCCCTACACCAAATCCTAGATCCCCAAGGGATTTGGGAACATTTTAGAGAAGTTCTCCAATCAAGTGATAGATCCACTCCTTCCCCTTCTTCTCACCAAAGGAATTCGTGATTTGAGAAAGTTCTTGAGCATTTCCCAATGTTCTTGTTACTCTTGGAGATTGGAGACTCCTAGGCGGTAGGAGTCTTTTGAAGAGGAATCGACCATTGTGATTACCCCCGGAATAGTTTGTGAGGGTGTGGTGACCACTCCAAGGTCTATCACTAGTGGTTGAGAAACGCCTCCGTGGTGTTGTCTCAAAGGGAGAATAGGGTGAGCCTTAGTCGCATTGGTGTGCCTTCGTGGTAACATCCACCTCTCTAATGGTGATGTAGCATCCCTCCAAGGAAGTGAACATCGGCATACATCCTTGTCTCCCGGAGTTGCGGTTATTCCTAACCCTAACTCTCTACTTGTGGTTACTTGTCTCTTAGCACTTACTTATATCATATTGTGCTTGCTTACTTACATACTTGTGTTACTTGTTTATATTGCCTAGCTCTTAGCATCACACTTGCAATTGTTAGGCTCACTTTCATATTTCGCATTATTACCTAAAATTGCTAAGTAACAATTAAAATAGGTAATTGTACCTATTCACCCCCCCCCCTCTAGGTCCATCTCGACCCTTTCACACGCCGACAACACCGGAGAGCATGTTATACACCCGTGAGCGTGGACACTGAAATGCGTGGATGCTTGCTGAGGCGCACGCCTCCTCGACGTTAGAGAGCATGTCGAACACTCGTTAGCCTTGGGCCTACTAGCTTTGACGGGTCCTGCACGAGAGCTTCGTTTCATCGCGTCCGGCTCGACGGATTTCATCACATCATCAATACACCGACTCACACGGTGAAAGGATCGAGATGGACCTAGAGGGGGGTGAATAGGTACAATTATAAAATTTTAATTATGACTTAGCAATTTTAGGCAATAATGCGGAATATGAAAGTGAGCCTAACAATTGTAAGAGTAGTACTAAGTGCTATGCAAGTAACACAAGTATGTAAGTAAGCAACCACAATATGATACAAGTAAGTGCTAAGAGACAAGTAACCATAAGTAGAGAGTTAGGGTTAGGAATAACCGCAACTCCGAGAGACAAGAATGTATTCCGATGTTCACTTCCTTGGAGGGAAGCTACGTCCCCGTTAGAGAGGTGGATGTTACCACGAAGGCACACCAACGCCACGAAGGCTCACCCTATTCTCCCTTTGAGACAACACCATGGAGGCGTTTCTCAACCACTAGTGGTAGACCTTGGGGTGGTCTCCAAACCCTCACAAACTTATCCGGGGGTAATCACAAAGGTCGATTCCTCTCTGAAAGACTCCTACCGCCTAGGAGTCTCCAACCTCCAAGAGTAACAAGATCCAAAGGGAAAAGCTCAAAACTTTCTCAACTCACGATTTGCTTCGGTCACAAGGAGAGGGGAAAGATCTTTCCTTTGATTGGAACAACTCTTCGAAACTCACAAGAATCAAACTGGGATCTAAGAGTTAGTGTGTGAGCAAGGGAGAGGGAGCACTGGTGTTCTTGAGGTGTGTTTGAGTGAAGTGTTCCCCTTATCTCGAAGAGGTACGAGACTATTTATACAACAAGAAAATTAGAGCCATTTTAGACAGAGATTGACCTGTCCGGATGATCCGGAAGACCATCCGGATGATCTGGCTCAAGGCCCGGATGATCTGGTAGAGGGCCCGGATGTAAGTGGCAGTAGAAGAGCTGCGAGGAGCCCGGATGATCCGGCTACATCCACCAAGGTTCTGTGAAAATAGGGGCAAGATTACCCGGATGATCCGGGACAGGATCCGGACGATCCGGGCAAAGCTCGGACGATCCGAACGATCCGGCTTCAATCATCATGGTTCTATGATGGAGGGCGTACATTACTCGGATGATCAGGAGTAATGTCCGGATGATCTGGGCTTAGCCCGAATGATCTGGGCTCCGTCCGGATGATCTGGGAAAGAGTTTGTGTAGAGAAACAGTAGTAGATTTTGGCCAAGGGGTTTTGCTAGGGATTTATTTGGTCCTTTGTGAAAAGTTCTTGTGAGACAAAGTATGATAAAGTCTTGAACCTATACCTCAGATCCCCTCTTAATAGTGCGGGATTCCTATTGCTCAAGAAATATAAAAGAGCACAATGCTTCATCTTTGTTTGCTCCTTTCCTCATTGATAATTTGCTTGAGTAATATCTCATATGATGTGATCATGATGCATATTAGAAAAACCAGAGAACTAACAACCTGTGTATATACTTAGCAAACACGGTTAGTCCCCTATATGTAAATTTGTCATCAATATCAAAAATAATCTTTAAGAGCAAGATTGCACTTTCAATCTCCCCTTTTTTGGTAGTTGATGACAAACTACATATAGCACTTAACAAGTGAAATGTGATGCAAATATTTTTAGGAGAATAGTCTGGTATGTGCTTTTAGGAAGAGCTCCCCCTTAATATATGCAGGGATGTGTTTTAGAGAGAGATCCCCCTTAAAGTATGCATAGGAATGAAATGATAACATACAAAATCATGCACATATGGTGAGGATACCCTCATTCGAATAAGATGTTGTAATAGTAGTGCAGTCATACACCATTACAATTAACATAGGCAATGATAGCAGCGAATGAAGATAACCACAAGAGATAGCATACTTAAGCTCATATAAGGTAGCATAACACATGACCAAGGATCATTACAATAATAATACAGAGTCCAATAAATAGAGGTCACTAGACATAGCAGACTCACACTTATACTCCTAAGAATTACATCTCCCCCTTGGCAGCAAGTATCGAAAAGGGAAAAACGTCCGAGAAAGTAGGAGGATCACTCAGCATTCTCATCATCATCATCACCATCACTCAGATCAGCAGGTGCAAGGAAGAACTCTGGAAAGTCAATGGCAGAAGGAAAGTCGACCTCTGGAAGAGGAAGCCAATCAGGAATGGGCTCATCAGGCTCAACAGGACTGCCCGGGCGTGCACGGAGACGATCCCTAAGTGCATTTGCCTCCGAGATACGGAAAACCTCCTCAGTAGCAATGTGAGTAGCAGTGTAGCGGTAGGTATCAAATATAGCTTTATGGGACTTCCCAATAAAGCGAGCCAGGCGGTCAAAAGGCTTCACGAAAGGTTTAGTATGGCGAGAAGAGCTCTCGGCAAGCGGAGGAGCAGGGACCTTCCCCCTGGAAGACTCATCACGTGGAGTCCATAAGGAGTGCGTGGAAGTCTTGACAATGGAACACGGATAAACCGAGTCGATGAGTCTCTGAATGAAGGGGGCATGAGGAAGTGTACGAACCTTCAGACCACTAGCCATGCGAATTTCATGCCATAGGAAATATGCCATGTCAATGGGACAGTTGGGAGCCTTCCTCGAGTAGTACATCAAGTCAATGCTATAGGCCCGAACCATCCCACGATCCCCTTTCTTGGGAGCAATGGAGTTGAGGATACACTGAAACACCCACTGGTATTTGAGACGGAAGATGGAGATATCATTAAGCTCCTTGCTTTGCTGCACCATGGAGAGCTGAGAGGTAGGCATGGCGAGGCAAGCACATGCACTGATGGACTTGGCCTCAAACTTGGGGTTCACCTCATGGATCCGGAAAAGAGAGGCCTCAGATTCGGGCATGCCTAAGGCAGCAGCAAAAGCCTTGAAGGAGACGGTGAACTGAGAGTGGTGAGTCATCCAAGTGATAGAGCGATCCAGATGGAAGAAACACGTGGCATAGAATTGCCGAATGGCAGCCTCATTCCAATCACAGTGAAGAGACATAGCATGACGCAGCCCCATGCCATCAATCTTTTCCAACACACCTTCAGACTTGGTTGGATTCTTCTCAATGTAATCCAAGTTCACATAATGCTGAGGAGAAAACCTAGATGAGCAATGACTGATTGATAGATGTCTTGTTGAACCAAGGTGCGAAAACGAGGATCGGTTGCATTGGCCGGGGAGGCAAATTGATTGACATCACTCCGTAAAGTAGCATACTCAGAGGGGTCCATGGACTGATAGTTGACAACACGACGGCCATGGTTGGTGGGATTAGCCATGGACAAGACGAGGCCAGATGGTGCTGCAGACTTGGAGCTTGAGGCACCGGCTTCTTGTTTCTTCTTGGACTTAGTCGTGGAACGAACAGGCACGAGCTCCTCATCGTGGAGTTCGGTCTCGTAGTCAGGGTCGTCCAGTCCGGCATAGGACAGACATGCATGACCCGACACCTTCTTGAGGGGACGAGCGTCTTCCTCGGAGTCCGTCGATGCATGACGACGCCCGGCTGCGCACACGCATAACAGAAACAGAGCCGACTGAATATACGACCGAACCTTGATAGGGAAACACGGAGACAGAAGAGAGAGGAGCAAGTGAGGTACCACGAGAGGGACCCGTGGTCTTTGACTTGAAGCGCAGGCTGCCGCGTCCATGTTCTACCACCATGGTGATTTTTGGGGATAGAGGGGCACTATACTGAAGAACCAATCGGCCCCGGGGGAAAACGGCGCGAGGAGGGGGTGGATCAAGGTGATGGCAAGGCGAGGCGGCGAGATCCGGCCAAATGGCCGGTCGGTCCGGCAGGGCAGCCCACGAGCCATCGGCGGCGAGGGCGAGTGGATGGGGGTCGATGGGGGGAGAACAGAGGAATAACCCTTTGCTCCCCACGACCTGAAGATTAACTGCTTAGGGCGAAGACCCACCCGGATGTCCGGGTGTAGCCCCGGATGATCCGGATAGATCCGGATGACCAGAAAGGAGCCCGGATGTCCGGGCATACAATTACAGCGAGCGGGATTACCCGGACGTCCGGATGGATATCCGGATGATCCAGCCAGCTAGAGTGCTGATATCTTGAAATGGTGATGATGTGTGTGTGTGTGTGTATGAGTATAGATATAGAAGTGTAAGAATTAGTTGTAGCCTAATCAACACAGTATTCAACACAGAACACAAACTCAAATGAACAACTGAGAAGTGTTTTAGCCTAAGCCACCATGTTTGAGTATACATAACTTGGGATACCAAAGATTTGAACGTTGGACTCAAGATTACTACTCCATCATGTTAAAGTACTATGGACACTGATGACCCACAAGTATAGGGGATCTATCGTAGTCCTTTCGATAAGTAAGAGTGTCGAACCCAATGAGGAGCAGAAGGAAATGATAAACGGTTTTCAGCAAGGTATTCTCTGCAAGTACTGAAATAAGTGGTAACAAATAGTTTTGTGATGAGATAATTTGTAACGAGCAACAAGTAACAAAAGTAAATAAAGTGCAGCAAGGTGGCCCAATCCTTTTTGTAGCAAAGGGCAAGCCTGGACAAACTCTTATATAAGAAAAAGTGCTCCCGAGGACACATGGGAATATCATTAAGCTAGTTTTCATCACGTTCATATGATTCGCGTTCGGTACTTTGATAATTTGACATGTGGGTGGACCGGTGCTTGGGTGCTGTTATTACTTGAACAAGCATCCCACTTATGATTAACCTCTATTGCAAGCATCTGCAACTACAACAGAAGTATTAAGGTAAACCTAACCATAGCATGAAACATATGGATCCAAATCAGCCCCTTATGAAGCAACGCATAAACTAGGGTTTAAGCTTCTGTCACTCTAGCAACCCATCATCTACTTATTACTTCCCAATGCCTTCCTCTAGGCCCAAATAATGGTGAAGTGTTATGTAGTCGACGTTCACATAACACCACTAGAGGCTAGACAACATACATCTCATCAAAATATCGAACGAATACCAGATTCACATGACTACTAATAGCAAGACTTCTCCCTTGTCCTCAGGAACAAACATAACTACTCACAAAGCATATTGATGTTCATAATCAGAGGGGTAATAATATGCATAAAGGATCTGAACATATGACTTCCACCAATTAAACCAACTAGCATCAACTACAAGGAGTAATTAACACTACTAGCAACCTACTAGCACCAATCCCGGACTTGGAGACAAGAATTGGATACAAGAGATGAACTAGGGTTTTGAGATGAGATGGTGCTGATGAAGATGTTGATGGAGATTGCCCTCTCCCGATGAGAGGAGCGTTGGTGATGACGATGGCGATGATTTCCCCCTCCGGGAGGGAAGTTTCCCCGGCAGAACAGCTCTGCCGGAGCTCTAGATTGGATCCGCCAAGGTTCCGCCTCGTGGCGGCGGAGTTTCGTCCTGAAAGGTTGCTTCTTATTTTTTTCTCGGCGAAAGACTTCATATAGGAGAAGATGGTCATCGGAGAGCCACCAGGGGGCCCACGAGGTAGGGGGCGCGCCCTAGGGGGGCGCCCCCCACCCTCGTGGCAAGGGTGTGGGCCCCCTGGTCTTCATCTTTGGCGAGGATTTTTCATTATTTATTATAAGGTATTCCGTGGAGTTTCAGGAATTTTGGGGTTGTGTAGAATAGGTCTCTAATATTTGCTTCTTTTCCAGCACAGAATTCTAGCTGCCGGCATTCTCCCTCCTTATGTAAACCTTGTAAAATAAGAGAGAATAGCCATAAGTATTGTGACAAATAATGTGAAATAACAGCCCATAATGCAATAAATATCGATATAAAAGCATGATGCAAAATGGACGTATCAACTCCCCCAAGCTTAGACCTCGCTTGTCCTCAAGCGAAAGCCGATAACAATAAATATGTCCCCATGTTTAGAAGTAGAGGCATCGATAAATATAAAATACGGACATGAGGGCATCATGATTATTCCCATAACAACAACATACATAGATATTGTCATATAATTACTTATGTTCAAGTGATGATCTATTCACAATGCAAAAGTATGAATCAGAAACCTTATTGAGAACCAACAAACTATAACCTCAGTCATTGAAGCAATTGCAATTTATCATAACATCAGAAAGAGTCTCTGTCAGAGCTAAAAAGCAAGTCCACATACTCAACTATCATCTAGTCCTTCATAATTGCTAACACTCGCGCAATACTTGTGGTTACGGAGTTTTAATCGGACACAGAGAAAGATAGGGGCTTATAGTTTCGCCCCACAACCTTTTACCTCGAGGGTAATGTCAACAATAATAACTCATGCCCCCTACATCCAAATATATATATATGTATCAGGATCTTTCCAACACACAGTGCTTGCCAAAGGATAAAATGTAAAAAGGAAAGGTGAAGATCACCATGACTCTTGCATAAGGTAGAAGATAATAATAAAAGATAGGCCCTTCGCAGAGGGAAGCAGAGGTTGCCATGCGCTTTTATGGTTGGATGCACAAAATCTTAATGTGAAAGAATGTCACTTTATATTGCCCCTTATGATATGAACCTTTATTATGCAGTCCGTCGCTTTTATTACTTCCACATCACAAGATCGTATAAAGCTTATTTCTCCCACACTAATCATACATATTTAGAGCAATTTTTATTGCTTTGCACTGATGACAACTTACTTGAATGATCTTACTCAATCCATAGGTAGATATGGTGGACTCTCATGGCAAAACTGGTTTAAGGGTATTTGGAAGCACAAGTAGTATCTATACTTGGTGCTGAGAATTTGGCTAGCATGAGGGGGAAAGGCAAGCTCAACATGTTGGATGATCCATGACAACATACTTTATCTCAGATATAAGAAAACATAACCCATTACGTTGTCTTCCTTGTCCAACATCAACTCTTTAGCATGTCATATTTTGATGAGTGCTCCCAATCATAAAAGATGTCAATAATAGTATATTTATATGTGAAACCTCTCTTTCCTTATTACTTCCTATTAATTGTAACGATGACCAAAGCTATGTCTGCCAACTCCCAACAACTTTTAATCATCACACTCTATGTGAAGTTATTACTATCAATAAGATCAATATGAACTTTTGTTTCTTCTTATTCTTTTTCTCTTTTCTTTTATTCACCCAAGATCATAGCAAGGAAATCAGGCCCTTGACTCAACACTAATCTTTATTATATAGCTCACGAACTCGATTACATAGAGAGATCATAAAGCAAAACTTAAAACTAGATCATGCCATAAACTTTATTCTACTAGATCAAAATACTACTAATAGGATCGAACTAAAGAAAACGGTAAAGATAGGAGTTGTGATTGTGATACGATACCGGGGCACCTCCCCTAAGCTTGGCGGTTGCCAAGGGGAGTGCCCATACCCATGTGATTATATCTCCTTGGTTGGTGAAGAAGGTGGAGGTGTTGTTGATGATGCGGGCTTGTCATCCATCTTCCAAGGCATAGGTTCACCATCATAGAAGGATGATCGAGTCTCCAGAATCCTCAAATCTGTAACCAAACTCATTCTTTTGAATCTATATTCATACTCACAGTTTTGGTTTTGCAGGTCATAGATTTGGGCTTGGAGGTGCTCGATCTTCTCATGTAGCTTGAAGATGGCCTCCTCGGTGTTCTTGGCATCCGACTTGTAGTTGTTAGTGAACTCCGCGAGCATCGTGTGGCTAGCGTTGATTCCACGCTCCACCATCCCCTGGCACTTGAAAACTTGTTGCTCCATTGCTTCGAGCCTCGTCTCCACGCTTCCGGTTCCCTTTGGTCCCTCAGCATCGCGGATGTGCAGCAACCCATCACGCATCTCAATGGTTTGAGGGTGTCGCAGCACCTCCGCGAGGTAAGGGTTGATGACCTTCTTGAAGAACTTGTCCTTGGAAGCACTTGGGGGCGTCATGATAATCTAGATCTGTCAGAAAAACAGCTCGAAACAAGAACAGAGAAAATTTGCGTGATACGGGAGTCAAAACCTTCGGGAGAATATATAATGAATTTTTACCGACCAAAATACGTATCATGCAAGAAAACGGAGTCCGGAAGGCACACGAGGAGCTCACGAGGTAGGGGGGCGCGCCCTCCACCCTCGTGGGGCCCTCGTGTCCTTCCCGGACTGCTACTTAATTTTCTATTTTTCTAAATATTCCAAAACGGAGAAATATTGCCTTAAATTTTGTTTTGGAGTCGGTTTACTTACCGTGCCACATACCTATTCCTTTTCGAAGTCTGAAACGTTCTGGAAAGTGTCCCTTATGTATTCCTCCGGGGTTACGATTTCAATAATATTGGTTTCAATATTTATGGGATTACCTGAGATATAATGTTTAATTCTCTGACCGTTTACCACCTTCGGATTTGTGCCTTCGAAGTTGTTGATTTTTATGGCACTGGAACGGTAGACCTCCTCGATAACGTAGGGACCTTCCCATTTAGAGAGAAGTTTTCCTACAAAAAATCTTAAACGAGAGTTGTATAGCAATACATAATCACCTACATTAAACTCATGCTTTTGTATCCTTTTGTCATGCCATCTTTTAACCTTTTCTTTAAACAACTTGGCATTTTCATAAGCTTGGGTTCTCCATTCATCAAGAGAGCTAATATCAAATAACCCAATATGCCTTGTGTTCTAGTTCGAGAGGTAAGTGACATGCTTTTCCATATACCATTTTATACGGAGACATACCCATAGGGTTTTTATATGCAGGTCTATAGGCCCATAATGCAACATCAAGTTTCTTGGACCAATTCTTTCTAGACTTATTGACAGTCTTTTGCAAAATTAATTTGAGTTCTCTATTACTCAATTCTACTTGACCACTAGACTATGGGTGATATGGAGATGCAATTCTATGATTGACGTCATATTTAGCAAGCATTTTACGGAAAGCATCATGAATAAAATGTGAACCACCATCAGTCATTAAATATCTAGGGACTCCAAACCTAGGAAACATAACTTCTTTAAGCATTTTAATAGAAGTGTTATGATCAGCACTACTAGTTGGAATAGCTTCTACCCACTTAGTAACATAATCAACAACAACTAAAATATGTGTATATCCATTAGAGGCAGGAAAAGGTCCCATATAATCAAAGCCCCAAACATCAAACGGTTCAATAACAAGTGAATAATTCATAGGCATTTCTTGACGTCTACTAATATTACCAATTCTTTGACATTCATCACAAGATAGGACAAACTTACGGGCATCCTTGAAGAGAGTAGGCTAATAAAAACCGGATTGCAATACCTTATGTGCAGTTCTATCTCCCGCGTGGTGTCCTCCATAAGTTTCGGAGTGGCTGTCGGTGTCAAAACCGGCG
This sequence comes from Triticum urartu, assembly GCF_003073215.2. Classification (NCBI taxonomy): domain Eukaryota; kingdom Viridiplantae; phylum Streptophyta; class Magnoliopsida; order Poales; family Poaceae; genus Triticum; species Triticum urartu. The sequence goes on along the minus strand of NC_053024.1, from coordinate 509,089,877 downwards.
GATCTCGGGTAGGGGGTCCCAAACTGTGCGTCTAAGGCGGATGGTAACAGGAGGCAGGGGACATGATGTTTTACCCAGGTTCGGGCCCTCTTGATGGTGGTAAAACCCGGCTAAACCCTAGAAGCTAGCCTATGGTATGATTGTATGTTGTCCTATGGACTAAAACCCTCCGGTTTATATAGACACCGGAGGGGGCTAGGGTTACACAAGGTCGGTTACAAAAGAGGAGATATACATATCCGTATTGCCTAGCTTGCCTTCCACGCCAAGTAGAGTCCCATCCGGACACGGGACGAAGTCTTCAATCTTGTATCTTCATAGTCCAACAGTCCGGCCAAAGGATATACTACGGCTGTCCGGATACCCCCTAATCCAGGACTCCCTCAGTAGCCCCCGAACCAGGCTTCAATGACGATGAGTCCGGTGCGCAGTGTTGTCTTCGGCATTGCAAGGCGGGTTCTTCTCCAAATTTTGAATGTTTGTTAAGCAGTGTCCGGCCCCATAAATGTTGGACCTCTTGGCTTTTGTGCCCAATAAGGGCTATCTCCCATGCGTCGAATGAATACAAGGCGCCAGGGCGTTTTTACATTCGCCCCCTAGCCAGATAAATAAATTGTCTATTAAAGGGATGAGGATTCTTAGATCCAATCCATATCATCCTCCCCCAGCGAGAATCCATCGGAGCGCGCTTCGGAAAAATCCACTCCAACATGGCCAACCTCCGCAACTCCTCCTCCCGCCCCCGTAGCCCTAAGCCCGGTGATTGGGAGAGGTGTTCGGTCCCATACAGTCGATTAGTCGAACTGCAGACTAAGGGATTTCTCCCTCCAGCGTATATGGTTCCCGTCCGAGCCGGGCTCGCCACCTACAATGGCGGGGAGCAAGCGGAGAGCTTCCCCAGCCCCTCTTCGGGGGAGCGGGTATGCCTTGTTCCTTATTTATTAAGGGGACTCGGATTTCCAATGCATCCGTTCCTCCGCGGGCTCCTGGAGTTTTACGGCCTCCAACTGCATAATTTCATCCCTGCTTCCATATTACACATCACCGGCTATGTTGCCCTTTGCGAGTTATTCCTGGGCTGCGAGGCTCATTTTGAGCTGTGGAAAAGGTTATTTTGCCTCGTCCCCCGCACACAGAAGGGGTCACTTTATCAAGTGGGTAGAGCCGAAATATGGCGCATCGCCGAAACCGGATACCTGTCCAGTACTCGGAAGAAGACGTCCGAAGACTGGCCTTCGGAATGGTTTTATATGGAGGACGTCCCCCTTCCGGACCCTGTTCAGCGGGGTCTTCCTGAGTTCAACAATGCTCCTCTGAAGAAACGCCGAAGTTGGCGCCCACGGAGCCCCCAGGAGGAAGAAAACGGAGAAGTCCTTTACCTGATGAACCGGATTAAAGCGCTGGCTCAATCAGGATTGACAGTAATCGAGGTTATGTCAATATGCATAATGCAGGGAGTGCAGCCACTTCAATATCGAGGGCACCCCCTATGGTGTTTTAACGGGGAAGATGATGCCACCCATTGCGGGCGTAACGGTCCGGACAACGCTGCCGCTTTAGCAAAAATTCTGTCCGAGTTGTTCAAGGGAGAGGAAGAGGAGTTCGTCCGCATCAAGCCACGGGATGGATTCTCTATGTACAACCCTCCAAGCCGGGTGAGTTATATCTCCCTACTCCCATTCTTCCCGCATTCTTTGTCGTAGGTATTCACCTTGCCATTGTGCGGCAGGAACTGCGAAAAGCCATAAGGGAGGTCAACAGCCCATCCCCACAACCAGAGGACCCCGACCGGGCCCTTGGTCCCGGACTCGAAGAAGATCCGGACATATTCGTGGAGCTGATAGACCGGCAGTTCTATCAATTAAGCTGTGATGACGCCATGGTGGCCATTACGGCCGACTATCCCGGACTGCTTCCTGCGTCGCATGTAAGAAAAACCAAAATTCCCAACTCCAAAAACTAGGATCCCCTTTTAGACACTTCACCTACCATATACATATGGTGTTTTACAGGGAATGCCTTTCGGAACGCCGTGCCGAACCCGCAGCAACTCGCCAACAAGAGGCACCGAGGCCGGGCAGGCCAAAAAGGAAGGCAGTCAGGACGGAGATGCCGGCGCAGAGGTATGACAAAAACCCCGCTCCATGGTTGTCATCTTTCTCAAAACGTAATGACGCCCATGTTTCTTTAACAGAAAAAACGCTCGCCGGAATGTGTTCAGTGAGGCTGCCGATCATGCTTCCACCAGTCGGGCTCCAGGATCGGACATAGAGGCGGAAGCCGACATGGGGCGGACGCCGAATACTCCTCCTACAGAGGATGCGGATAGACTATCCGCTACAAATTCAGAAGTGGAGAGCGCCATGAATCATAGGCGTCGCCGAGCAGTACTCCGTGACGCTTGCTTCTCCCCAGAGGCATTTGATGCCTTCAATTCTGGAGACGCGTACCTCCGTGCTGCTCAAAATGGTCTAGCCAGAGCCACGGACCAGTATGTAAGGGATGTACGGGTAAGCAAATCTGATGATTATATGTATTAGTAGCCCCTAAGACTTGAAATAGTGAGCAGAACTGATTTAAGGATCATCTATTGTGCAGGTGCTTACAGAGAAGAATACTCGACTGTCACAGGAGTTGGAGGAATGCAAGACCCAACTTCGGCCGCCGTTGCCACATTGGAGGAACCTAAAAAGTCCCCAGCAGGTAACATTTGTTTCAAAGAATGATAGGTACCATATAGCGTGCGGCGTGGCTGCAGATCTAATAATAGATATTGCAGATGAATCCGGAGAGAATCCGGAGGGCCAGCATGCCATATGACAGCTAAAGGCTGGCGAACGCGTGCTAACTGAGGTCAGGCGGGAGAAAAACAATCTCCAAGACGCCAATACCAAGCTGAGCGTGGAACTGAAAGATGTTCGAGCCCAGCTTGCGGACTCCGAGAAGGAGAATAAGCGGCTTCGACGCGGCATTTTCAGTAAGTGCTTGAACGAACCCTTAAAAAGGGAAAGGCGGAGAAGCCGGCTAACAGAGTTATGTCTGCAGGTATGCTGACGGGTCGTCCCGCGGAGGAGATGCCCGGGTCTGCGGGTGATCTTCTATCCGAGCTCTCACAATTGCACGAACAAGTTCAGCAGGTGATGCAAGGTGTTGCCCAGGCCTTGTGGCCATCTGTCTCCCTGCCAGAAGGCATTGGAGAGCTTGCAGAGAAGCTCAAGGGAGCACGGCGGCGCTTCCGATTATGGAAGATATCGGCCTGCCGTCAAGGTGCCCGGGAAGCCTGGGACATGGTGAAGACGCGGTATACCAAAGCTGGCCCAAACCACATGGCCGAGGTCGGACCTGTGGGGCCCGATGGGAAAGAGATCCCCGTTAGCTTAGTGTATGGGCAAGTAGAATTAGCCGCAAAGTATTCCCAACAGGATTGTAGGCTAGACAGGCTGTTGGGTGGTATAGAGGAGGAATTTAGTCAGTCTACATGACTATGTAATTAAAGTGACATGTATAATGCCTTCTAGCCGGATTGTAAATCATTTGTCATGGCGGACCTTTTCGCTTCAACCTCGGGACCCGATGGTCCGAAGTGTTTCCGAATACCCGCTCAGTTATATAAGAATCGGGGTATGCGTGGAAACCAGGCGTAGGGGTCATTAGTGCTTGAACAGACAAGTACCCACCTAGTTATGTTATATTACATGGGTAGTAAGAAACATCTTCCAGGAAGAATAGTTCCGTTAGGGGTTCCTTTCCCTGGGTACGCATGCCCTAAGGTGCATGTCCGGACTGCGAGAGGAGACGCAGGAAAAAACATCTAGGGGCATATGTGGAAAATAAATAAAAATCATCTTTTGTTCGCCGACCGAATATTCCCTTAAGAACGCTAGCTTTCGGCTTCATCCAGTCTGAGGTACACATCCGGCTGACCCGGCAGTAACAATCGCAGAGGTTCTCCCCTTATGCCCTAGCCGAATTAAGGGAACGTAGGGTATAAATACAAGAGCCAGGCAACCCAGCTTGGCCAAAACTTAAGTCATATCGATGCATAAAATGGCGAAGAAAAGGTACATGCGGAAGAATAACACATGTGCGGGGCATAAAGCCCAGAAATATAATTAAGCTTCTGTGTAAGAAGCCCCCAGGTATAATGAGCGCGGTTAGCACGTCTATAGTGTGCAAGCGAGGCACAAGTTGGCCCTTGAAGGCCTTGAGAAAGAATAAAATAAAGAAAGAGAAAAAAGACAGATAATGTATATGCAAAAAATGGACAGAGGAAGGAGACGAACATAGAGTCCGGCGCTAGGCGTAGAATCTTCGGAGCCTGGCTGCGTTCCATGGGTTCGGCTCAAGTCAATTATTCGAAGCATCCCGCAGACGGTACGCTCCACCGGTCAGAACTTGGTCAATAATGAAGGGACCTTCCCATTTGGGCTCGAGCTTGGTCTTTTTCTTCTCCGGCAGGCGTAGAACTAACTCGCCAACGTTATAAGTTTTGGCCCGTACTTGTCTGCTTTGGTATCTGCGAGCTTGTTGCTGATAGAATGCGGAAGGGCTTTTGCCACGTTGCGCTCCTCCTCCAGGGTGTCCAGACTGTCCTGCCGATCGAGCTCGGCTTCTCTTTCTTCGTACATGTGCACTCGAGGTGAGTCATGAATTATGTCACGGGGCAGAACTGCCTCTGCGCTGTACACCATAAAGAAGGGTGTGTATCCGGTAGTACGATTCGGCGTGGTCCGCAACCCCCAGAGTACGGAGTCGAGCTCCTCTACCCAGTGCGTGTTAGACTCCTTTAAGGACCGCACTAATCTGGGTTTGATGCCACTCATGATAAGACCATTTGCTCGCTCGACTTGGCCGTTGGTTTGTGGGTGATAGACAGAAGCATAATCGAGCTTGATGCCCATGTTGCTGCACCAGAGTTTTACCTCGTCAGCCGTGAAGTTCGTGCCGTTGTCAGTGATGATGCTGTGGGGGACGCCATAACGGTGTACAACCCCGGATATGAAGTCTATCACCGGTCCGGATTTGGCCGTTTTAACAGGTTTGACTTCTATCCATTTGGTGAATTTATCCACCATGACCAGTAAGTATTTTTTCTTATGGGTTCCCCCTTTAAGGGGTCCAACCATGTCAAGCCCCCAGACCACGAAGGGCCAGGTAATGGGGATTGTCTGGAGGGCGGTGGGTGGCATGTGGCTTTGGTTTGCAAAAGGCTGGCAACCGGCGCAACGTTGGACCAAGTCATGTGCGTCTGCCCGGGCCGTCGGCCAATAAAAACCTATACGGAAGGCCTTGCTTACAAGGGCACGGGCTGCAGCGTGGTGGCCGCCGAGTCCGGCACGGATTTCTGCCAAAAGCTTCCGCCCTTCCTCTTCGGAGATGCACCTTTGAAGGACTCCAGTAGTGCTTTTTTTATACAGCTCCCCTTCATGGACCCTGTAGGCTTTAGATCGCCGCACTATGCAGCGTGCCTCATTTTGATCCTCGGGAAGTTCCTGCCTAGTTAGGTAGGCCAAGAATGGTTCTGTCCACGGGGCAATGACGGCCATTATGACGTGGGCTGAAGGTGTTATTTCGGTGGCAGAGCCTCCGATTATGTCAGAGTGTTCGGTATCGGGCATTTTGGCCGGGTTCGGACTATTGTTACCGGTGTCCCCTTCCCATACTACGGATGGCTTAAACAGCCTCTCCAAAAAGATGTTGGGGGGGACCGCATCGCGTTTTGCGCCGATGCGGGCGAGGATATCCGCCGCTTGATTGTTTTCCCGAGCCACATGGTGAAATTCGAGCCCCTCGAACCGAGCTGACATCTTTAGGACGGCGTTTCGATAGGCCGCCATCTTTGGATCCTTGGCATCGAAGTCTCCATTTATTTGGGATATTGCAAGGTTCGAATCCCCACGCACCTCCAGGCGTTGAATGCCCATGGAAACTGCCATCTGAAGACCATGTAGCAGGGCTTCGTATTCGGCTGCGTTGTTGGAGTCTGTATACAGTATCTGCAGTACGTATTGAACTATATCTCCGGTTGGGGACGTCAGGACGACGCCAGCCCCCAGACCAGCCAACATTTTGGAGCCGTCGAAGTGCATGATCCAATTGGAGTATGCGCCATACTCTTTAGGGAGTTCGGCTTCCGTCCATTCGGCGACAAAGTCGTCCAATACTTTCAATTTAATGGCTCGCCGTGGTTTGTATGTTATGTCGAACGGGAGGATCTCAATGGCCCATTTGGCAATCCGGCCCGTGGCGTCGCGGTTGTTTATAATATCATTAAGTGGCACTTCCGAGGCTACTGTAATCGAACACTCTTGAAAGTAGTGTCGCAGCTTCCGGGATGCCATGAATACCGCATAGGCTATCTTTTGATAATGTGGGTACCATGATTTGCATGGAGTGAGGACAGTGGATACATAATATACCGGCTTTTGAAGAGGGAATTTATGTCCGTCCGCTTCTCGTTCGACGACGAGCACTGCGCTTACAACCTGATGAGTTACCGCAATGTATAACAGCATTGGTTCGCCAATGTTTGGCGCGGCCAGGATTGGGTTGGTTGCCAGTATGGCTTTTATTTCTTCCAATCCGGTTGTGGCAGCGTCCGTCCACTCGAAGTGTTCGGTGCGCCGAAGGAGGCGATAAAGGGGTAATGCCTTTTCTCCTAAGCGGGAGATAAAGCGGCTTAGAGCCGCCACACATCCAGTTAATTTCTGGATTTGTTTGAGGCCTGTTGGGGTAGCCAACTATGACAAAGCTCGGATTTTGGCCGGATTGGCTTCAATTCCTCTACTGGAGACAATGAAGCCTAGGAGCTTTCCGGCTGGTACGCCAAAAATGCATTTTTCCTGATTGAGCTTGATGTCGTATGTTCGGAGGTTGTCGAATGTGAGCCTCAAGTCGTCTATTAGAGAGTCGACGTGTTTGGTTTTGACGACCACATCATCTACGTATGCCTCTACTGTTTTGTCGATCTGTTTCTCCAGACATGTCTGAATCATGCGCTGATATGTTGCCCCGGCGTTTTTTAGCCCAAAAGGCATTGTGTTGAAACAGAAGGGGCCGTATGGTGTGATAAATGCCGTTGCGGCTTGGTCGGACTCCGCCATCTTGATTTGGTGGTAGCCGGAGTATGCGTCGAGGAAACACAATGACTCGTGTCCTGCGGTAGCATCGATAATTTGATCAATGCGGGGGGGGGGGGGGGGGGGGGGGGGGGGGGGGAGGGATCCTTTGGGCAAGCCTTGTTGAGGTCCTTGAAATTGACACATAGGCGCCAGGATTTGTCCTTCTTTGGTACCATCACCAGGTTTGCTAGCCAGTCCGGGTGTTTTATTTCTCTAATGAATCCGGCCTCCAATAACTTGGCTAGTTCCTCTCCCATAGCCTGTCTCTTAGGTTCAGAGAAACGCCGAAGAGCCTGCTTGACCGGCTTGAATCCCTTTAGGATATTAAGGATGTGCTCGGCCAGCCCGCGTGGGATTCCTGGCATGTCTGAGGGGTGCCAGGCGAATATGTCCCAATTCTCGCGCAGGAATTCTCGTAGTGCGGCGTCCACGACGGGGTTTAACTGTGCCCCGATGGAGACTGTTTTTGTAGGGTCCGTTGGGTGGACTTGGAATTTGACTATTTCATCCGCTGGTTTAAAAGAGGTGGACTTGGATCTCTTGTCAAGTATCACGTCGTCCCTATCCACTGTGGAGCGTAGCGCGGTTAATTCCTCGGCCGAAAGGGCTTCGGATAATGCCTCGAGGGCCAATGCGGCTGTTTTGTTTTCGGCGCGGAGTGCTGTGTCCGGATCACTAGCGAGGGTGATGATTCCGCTGGACCCGGACATTTTGAGCTTCATGTACCCATAATGGGGTATAGCTTGGAAGATCGTGAACGCCTCCCGTCCTAAAAGGGCGTGGTATCCACTACTGAACGGGGCCACTTGGAATGTAATTTCTTCGGACCTATAGTTCTCCAGCGTGCCGAATACCACATCTAGTGTGATTTTCCCAGCACAGCGTGCTTCCCGACTGGGGATGATTCCTCTGAAGGTTGTGCTGCTTTGCTCAATGCGGTTCCAGTCTATTTCCATTTTTTGAAGAGTTTCCTCATAGATGAGGTTCAATCCACTGCCACCGTCCATGAGTACTTTGGTGAGTCAAAAGACGTCCACAATTGGACTGAGGACCAGTGCAGCTGGTGCTCGGGCTGTTCAGAATTTAGGTTCTTCACTGGCATTGAAAGTAATAGCCATGTCACTCCATGGATTTATTGCTGCCACATGGCAGATTTCGGCGAGGCTGCGGAGTGTTTGCTTGCGCCTATTATTTGATGCGAAGGTTTCAAAGACTGTTAATACCGTATTGTTATCCACGGGATGGTGCTCTATGGCATTTGGCATGAGAAGATCCTCACCACTTTTGGCCACCTGCCGGAGTATCCAACATGCTCTAAGGCTGTGTGTTCGTATGGTCCGTTAAGCCATCCCTCCAATACAGTTCCATGCCTTGTAGAGGGTTTTTGTTTCTTTGTAACTAACTCGGGTGTCTTATGATAGTGCACCCTTTTACTTCAGACTGGGTGTATATTTCGAGCCGGATTATCCCAAAATTTCATTTCGGTTTTCCAGGCGCTTTCCATCACACAATACTTTCGTACTATGGACGCCAAGTTAGCGAAGCGTGATATGTCATGGTGACTTAAGGCGTTAAGGATTCCCTTGTCTGTGCAATTATTGCAGAAAAATGAGACTGCGTCTTCCTCACGACAGTCCTTAACCTTGTTCATCACAAGGAGGAATATGGCCCAATAATGATGTATTGTTTCATGGGGCTCTTGCCTGATGTGGGAAAGATCGTTTATGTCTGGGTGGGTGGGTGGATTTGAGTCCGAACCCCTACCCGATCTGAGACCCAGGGGCCGAGGAGTTTCCAATCTTGGAAGTTCGGATTCCGGAGTGTTGCCCGATAAGTCTGGCCTGCTGCCTGATTCTAGGTTCAGGGCTTGGGTGATGTCCTCCCGTAAAAGGGTATCCGGCTCGGAGAGCTCAGGAATCCGTACATAGTTAGTCCTCAAGATAGAGGAAGAATCGCCGCATTGTTCCTCCACCACCGCAATATGATGGGTGACCGGTGGAGAGTTAATCTCCCTTTGATCGGGTTTAATCCCAATCCGATCATAGTCTGTAGCGACTCCCAAGGCGGCGATACGATCCAAGAGCTTGTTTAGGGAAGAGAGCTCCATTGGATCCATCTGCTCGGCGAATTCCGAGCCGACGTGGAGGCTGTTTTTGATGACCCGAGAGGTCATCGTCGGTGCAGCGGCCGAACGGGCGGGCATGACGAAACTGCCAAGCCGGAGAGTTTGGCCGACAGCCAGGGCTCCCCGGCAGTAATGTTGTTTTTAACAACGAGACGAGGCATCCTTCCTTATGGCGACGGCACAGTGGAACTCTCAATGAAAGCACCAATGTCGGTGTCAAAACCAGCGGATCTCGGGTAGGGGGTCCCGAACTGTGCGTCTAAGGTGGATGGTAACAGGAGGCAGGGGACACGGTGTTTTACCCAGGTTCGGGCCCTCTTGATGGAGGTAAAACCCTACGTCCTGCTTGATTATTCTTGATAATATGAGTAGTACAAGAGTAGATCTACCACGAGATCGGAGAGGCTAAACCCTAGAAGCTAGCCTATGGTATGATTGTATGTTGTCCTATGGACTAAAACCCTCCGGTTTATATAGACACCGGAGGGGGCTAGGGTTACACAAGGTCGGTTACAAAGGAGGAGATATACATATCTGTATTGCCTAGCTTGCCTTCCACGCCAAGTAGAGTCCCATCCGAACACGGGACGAAGTCTTCAATCTTGTATGTTCATAGTCCAACAGTCCGGCCAAAGGATATAATCCGGCTGTCCGGATACCCCCTAATCCAGGACTCCCTCAGTGGCACTTGCGTAGGATCTGTTCCTGTTCATGCTCAGGTACACAATGTCTAATAACACCATCTACTCCTTCTTTATAAAGATGAGGGTCATCCCAAAAGTAATGTCTCAAATCATAGAAGAACTTTTTCTTTTGTTGGTATGTGAAGCTAGGTGGTATAAATTTAGCAACTATGTAATTAGCATAATCAGCATACCAAGGGGTACTACGAGAAGTACTTATGACATTTAATTGTTCATCAGGAAAGCTATCATCAATAGGTAGTGGGTCATCAAGAACATTCTCTAACCTAGATAAGTTGTCTGCAACGGGGTTCTCGGCTCCTTTTCTATCAACAATATGCAAATCAAATTCTTGTAGCAAGAGAACCCATCTAATAAGTCTAGGTTTAGCGTCTTTCTTCTCCATAAGATATTTAATAGCAGCATGATCAGTGTGGATAGTTACTTTAGAATCAACAATATAAGGTCTGAACTTATCACAAGCAAATACAACTGCTAAAAGTTCTTTTCAGTAGTAGCATAATTTCTTTGAGCATTGTCTAGAGTCTTGCTAGCATAATGGATAACATTTAATTTCTTATCAACTCTTTGCCCTAGAACAGCACCTACAACATAATTGCTAGCATCATAATTTCAAAGGGTAAATTCCAATCAGGTGGCTGAACAATAGGTGCAGAGACTAATGCTTTCTTAAGTATTTCAAATGCTTCTACACAATCATCATCAAAGACAAATGGTATATCTTTTTGTAATAAATTAGTCAGAGGCCGAGAAATTTTTGAGAAGTCCTTAATGAACCTCCTATAAAATTCGGCGTGACCAAGGAAACTTCTTATACCTTTGATGTCCTTGGGACATGGCATCTTTTCAATGGCATCAACCTTGGCTTTATCAACTTCAATACCTCTTTCAGAAACTTTATGCCCCAAGACAATACCCTCATTAACCATAAAGTGGCACTTTTCCCAATTCAAGACAAGATTAGTTTCTTCACATCTCTGCAAAACTCGATCAAGATTGCTCAAGCAATCATCAAAAGAAGATCCATAGACTGAAAAGTTGTCCATGAAAACCTCACAAATCTTTTCACAAAAGTCAGAGAATATAGCCATCATGCATCTTTGAAAGGTAGCAGGTGCATTACATAAACCAAAAGGCATACGTCTATAAGCAAAAGTACCAAAAGGGCATGTAAAAGTAGTCTTTGATTGATCTTTAGCCGACACAGGTATTTGAGAGAAACCAGAATAACCATCTAGAAAGCAGTAATGTGTATGTTTGCATAATCTTTCTAGCATTTGATCGATAAAAGGTAAGGGATAATGATCTTTCTTAGTAGCCTTATTTAATTTGCGGAAATCAATTACCATCCTATAACCTGTAATAATTCTTTGTGGAATCAATTCATCTTTATCATTAGGAACAACAGTAATACCTCCCTTCTTAGGGACACAATGAACATGACTTACCCACTGACTATCAGCAACGGGATAAATTATACCTGCCTCCAGAAGCTTTAGTATTTCTTTTCTTACCACTTCTTTCATTTTAGGATTCAGACGTCGTTGAGGATCACGAACTGGTTTGGCATCTGCTTCCAAATTTATTTTATGTTGACATAGAGTGGGACTAATGCCCTTAAGATCATCAAGAGTATATCCAATAGCAGCAAGGTGCTTCTTCAGAGTTTTCAATAATCTTTCTTCCTCATGCTTTGAAAGGTTAGCACTAATAATAACAGGATATATCTTCTTTTCATCAATATAAGCATATTTAAGATTATCAGGCAACGGTTTAAGCTCAAACACGGAATCACCCTTAGGTGGAGGGGAATCCCCTAGGATTTCAACACGCAAATTGTGTTTCAGCATAGGTTCCTGTTTAAAGAATACTTCATCTATTTCCCTTCTTTCATTCATAAACATATCATTCTCAGAAGTAACAATGATCTCCTATTTTAACAGAAATAACAGGCATGCCTACCACAGGTCTAGGTTTATCTGTATCGTGGGGTTTAGCAATTCTAGCAGTTTGATTACAGAAGTAAATAACATGCCCATCTATATTATTAGACAAGAGATCTTTAACAATAGCAATATTAGGTTCTACTTTAACTTGCTCAGGAGGTGTATGTGTTTTAATATTGCTTTTACGAACCACAGTTGAAGCTTTAGCATGATCCTTTATCCTAATAGGGAAAGGTGGTTTCTCAACATAACAAGTAGGAACAATAGGATCATTATAAGTGACAGTCTTTTCTTCAACTTTAATAGGTGCAGCTACTTTTACTTCTATGGGAGGATGATGTTTAAACCACTTCTCCTTAGGGAGATCAACATAAGTAGCAAAAGATTCACAGAAAGAAGCTACTATCTCAGAATCAACTCCATATTTAGTGCTAAACTTACGGAAAATATCAGTATCCATAAAAGAAAAGATTTAACACAATCAAACTTAGGTGTCATACCTGACTCCTTACCTTTGTCGAGATCCCAATCTTCAGAGTTGCGTTTAATTCTATCCAATAAATCCCATCTAAATCCAATAGTCTTCATCATAAAAGAGCCAACACAAGAAGTATCGAGCATGGTGCGATTGTTTTCAGAAAGCCGAGCATAAAAATTTTGAATAATCATTTCTCTTGAGAGCTCATGATTGGGGCATGAATATAACATTGATTTAAGCCTCCCCCAAGCTTGAGCGATGCTTTCTCCTTCGCGAGGCCAAAAATTATATATATAATTGCGAACACGATGAACAAGATGCATAGGGTAATACTTTTGATGAAATTCCAATTTCAATCTTCTATAGTTCCATGATCTCGTATCATCACATAGCCTATACCATATTAATGTGTCTCCCTTCAAAGATAAAGGGAATACCTTCTTCTTAGCAACATCATTGGGTATACCTGCAAGCTTAAATAATCCACAAACTTCATCCACATATATTAGGTGTTCATCAGGATGCTTTGTTCCATCTCCTGTAAAAGGATTAGCTAGCAGTCTTTCTATCATACCCGAAGGATACTCATAAGGAATTTCATCTTCAATAGGTTCAGTAGGTTGAGGAGCAACTCTTTGCTCTACTGGTCGTGGTGAAGATACCCCGAACAAGCCCCTCAGAGGATTACTTTCCATAGTAACAAGTGACAATAAATTTCAGCACACTATATAAATTTTTCCTTACCAAATTCCACCTACCAAAGGCGCTTCACTCCCCGGCAACGGCGCCAGAAAAGAGTCTTGATGACCCACAAGTATAGGGGATCTATCTTAGTCCTTTCGATAAGTAAGAGTGTCGAACCCAACGAGGAGCAGAAGGAAATGATAAACGGTTTTCAGCAAGGTATTCTCTGCAAGTACTGAAATAAGTGGTAACAGATAGTTTTGTGATGAGATAATTTGTAACGAGCAACAAGTAACAAAAGTAAATAAAGTGCAGCAAGGTGGCCCAATCCTTTTTGTAGCAAAGGACAAGCCTGGACAAACTCTTATATAAGAAAAAGCGCCCCCGAGGACACATGGGAATATCGTCAAGCTAGTTTTCATCACGTTCATATGATTCGCGTTCGGTACTTTGATAATTTGACATGTGGGTGGACCGGTGTTTGGGTGCTGTTCTTACTTGAACAAGCATCCCACTTATGATTAACCTCTATTGCAAGCATCCGCAACTAAAACAAAAGTATTAAGGTAAACCTAACCATAGCATGAAACATATGGATCCAAATCAGCCCCTTACGAAGCAATGCATAAACTAGGGTTTAAGATTTTGTCACTCTAGCAACCCATCATCTACTTATTACTTCCCAATGCCTTCCTCTAGGCCCAAATAATGGTGAAGTATCATGTAGTCGACGTTCACATAACACCACTAGAGGCTAGACAACATACATCTCATCAAAATATCGAACGAATACCAGATTCACATGACTACTAATAGCAAGACTTCTCCCTTGTCCTCAGGAACAAACGTAACTACTCACAAAGCATATTCATGTTCATAATCAGAGGGGTAATAATATGCATAAAGGATCTGAACATATGATCTTCCACCAATTAAACCAACTAGCATCAACTACAAGGAGTAATTAACACTACTAGCAACCTACTAGCACCAATCCCGGACTTGGAGACAAGAATTGGATACAAGAGATGAACTAGGGTTTTGAGATGAGATGGTGCTGATGAAGATGTTGATGGAGATTGCCCTCTCCTGATGAGAGGAGCGTTGGTGATGACGATGGCGATGATTTCCCCCTCCGGGAGGGAAGTTTCCCCGGCAGAACAGCTCTGCCGAAGCTCTAGATTGGATCCGCCAAGGTTCCGCCTCGTGGCGGCGGAGTTTCGTCCCGAAAGGTTGCTTCTTATTTTTTTTCTCGACGAAAGACTTCATATAGGAGAAGATGGTCATCGGAGAGCCACCAGGGGGCCCACGAGGTAGGGGGGCGCCCCCCACCCTCGTGGCAAGGGTGTGGGCCCCCTGGTCTTCACCTTTGGCGAGGATTTTTCATTATTTATTATAAGGTATTTCGTGGAGTTTCAGGACTTTTGGGGTTGTGCAGAATAGGTCTCTAATATTTGCTCCTTTTCCAGCCCAGAATTCCAGCTGCCGGCATTCTCCCTCCTTATAAACCTTGTAAAATAAGAGAGAATAGCCATAAGTATTGTGACATAATGTGAAATAACAGCCCATAATGCAATAAATATCGATATAAAAGCATGATGCAAAATGGACGTATCAGACACAAAAACATGTCATAGTGACTTTGAGAGTGTTGGTTTTATTTACGCATTACATAGGAAAGAGAAGATTCATGGATTGAAATTCTCCCCCTAAATATATGGCTACATCAAGACAAGACAGGATGTTCATGCATGAATGAGTACTAGATTTCACATAATGTTGTCAAGCTCCAAGATACCAAGTTCACGCCTAAGTTGACAAAACCTTGCTTCATCCAATGGCTTGGTGAAAATATCTGCAAGTTGCGTATCTGTGCCAACATGAGCAATGTCAATATCACCCTTCTCCACATGATCTCTCAAGAAGTGGTACCTAATGTCAATGTGCTTGGTGCGAGTATGATCTTTGGGGTTCTCAGCAATATTAATGGCACTTTCATTATCACATAGAAGAGGCACATGTCTATAGGTGATACCGTAATCCTTCAAAGTTTGCCTCATCCATAGTAACTGAGTTGCACAACTGGCAGTTACAATATATTCAGCTTTGGCGGTGGAGAGGGCAACACAATTTTGCTTCTTCGAGGACCAACTTACCAAGGAGCGTCCAAGAAATTGACATGCACCGGAGGTGGACTTACGATCCACTTTGTCTCCAGCCCAATCTGCATCCGTGTACCCAATGAGATCAAACTTAGCATCCTTGGGGTACCATAGACCCAACTTTGGGGTGTGAACAAGGTATCTAAGAATATGCTTAACCGCCTTATGATGGATTTCCCTAGGGGAAGCTTGAAATCTAGCACACATGCATACACTAAACATGATGTCTGGTCTAGATGCACAAAGATAAAGTAATGAACCAATCATAGAGCGGTATTTAGATGGGTCAAAGGGGATACCGTTTGAGTCTTCAGTGAGTACAATTTTGGTTGGCATGGGTGTCTTACATGGGCTAGCCTCAGTCATGCCAAATTTTGCTAGGATATCCTTGAGGTATTTTGCTTGAGACAAGAAAATTCCTTCTTGAAATTGTTGAATTTGAAATCTGAGGAAGAACTTCAAATCCGCATTGAGTGACATTTCAAAATTCTTGGTCATTGATGCCGCAAATTTCTTGCATAAATGAATGTTAGGAGAACCAAAAATGATATCATCTACATAGATTTGGCATAAGATCAAATCACCTTCGTCCCTCTTAGTAAAAAGAGTGGGATCGATCACCCCTCTCACAAAGCCATCATCGAGTAAAAACTTCTTAAGATGATCATACCAAGCATGAGGTGCTTGTTTGAGGCCATACAAAGCCTTATGAAGTTTATACACATAGTCTTTGTGATCGGGGTCAACGAACCCATGTGGTTGTGATACATATACTTCTTCTTGTAGAGGGTCGTTAAGGAAAGCACTCTTCACATCCATTTGATGTAATGTAAAGCCATTGAAAGCAGCATAAGCAAGTAAGATGCGAATGGATTCAAGACGGGCGACGGGGGCAAAGGTCTCACCAAAAGTCCAAACCTTCAACTTGTGAGTACCCTTGTGCCACTAACCTTGCCTTGTTGCAGATGATTACACCATTCTCATCTTGCTTGTTCTTGAAAATCCACTTTGTTCCAATGACGTTATGTTCCGTAGTTTGCCTCTTGACTAATGACCACACTTGATTGCGCTCAAAACTATTCAACTCTTCTTGCATAGCAATGAGCCAATCGTTGTCTATCAACCCATCTTGTACCTTGAGAGGCTCAAAACTAGACACAAAAGGGAAGTGAGCACAAAAGTTTGTCAATTGTTTACGAGTAACTCTACCTTCCGATATGCCGGTGAGGATCTTATCGACATCAACATGACCGGCCACTCGAGGCATGATGGAGGTTAAGGTTTCGCGGGGTTCAAACTTCATGTCCATCATCCACATCCTCAACATATGGATCATGAATGTGTGGTGGAAAATCTTCTTCTTCTTCTTGCATTTGTTGAGGTTCATTGTCAATGATTGCACCTTCTTGTACTTGCCCTTGAGGATGATCTTGTTCTTGATGATTATCATGAAGAGGAACTTGATCATCATCTTGTACTTGGACTATGGGCATTGGTTGAGTAATAGGGGCTTGTGGTGGTATGGGTGTTGAAGTTGTTTGATGATGTGTGAGGCTTCCATCTTCTTCTTCATCATCATGAGGTTCTTGTTCCATTGGGAGAAGTGCACCAACACCCATGGTCAAGATATCTTGAGACGAATCTTCTTCACCTACATCACTTAGATCAACTTGCTCCCCATGGGAGCCATTAAACTCATCAAACACCACGTCACAAGTTTCTACGACACATCCATTGGATTTGTTGTAGACTCTATAGGCATGAGAGTTTGATCCATAGCCAACAAATATACCCTCAGTTGTTTTGGATTGAAATTTTCCTAATTGTTCCTTTTTGTTGAGGATGAAACATTTACACCCAAATACATGAAAGTACTTGACATTTGGCTTGTTCCCGGTTAGGATCTCATATGGAGTCTTTTCCAATATTCTGCGGAGGAAGAGTCGATTCGATGCATGACATGCGGTGTTGATAGCCTCGGCCCAAAACTGTGTGGAGACTTGAATTCATCCAACATGGACCTTGCCATCTCCACAAGTGTATGATTCTACCTTTCTGCAACACCATTTTGTTGAGGGGTGTAAGGTGCGGAATATTGATGTTCAATCCCTTCATCACTAAGAAATCCTTCCAAGGTGTAATTCTTGAACTCAGAACCATTATCACTTCTTATTGCCATGATTTCTTTGTCAAACTTACGTTGTGCTTGCTTGGCAAAATCAATGAAGGTGATCTTCATCTCGTCTTTGGACTTGAGGAAAAACACCCATGTGTATCTTGAGTAATCATCCACAATGACAAGTCCATACTTTTTCCCACCAAGACTATCCCATGAAGGAGGCCCAAAAAGATCCACATGAAGGAGCTCCAAAGGCCTTGAAGTAGACACAATATTCTTGGGTGGGTGCTTTGATTGATGTTGCTTCCCGACTATGCATGCACTAGACACACGATCTTTCTCAAAAGAGACATTTGCTAGTCCAAGGATGTGATTTCCCTTTAAGAGATCTTGAAGATTTCTCATGCCGACATGGGCTAGCCGGCGATGCCATAGCCACCCCTTGTCGGCCTTGGCCATTAGACAGGTTGCATGGAATGTGCTCTCTTTCGATAAATCAACCGTGTAAAGGTTGCCATCCAACTCTCCAACATAGGCCACTTCGAGAGTATCTCTCTTAAAGACTTTCACATCCGTTAGTCCAAATAGTGTATCATAACCAACAGAAGCCAATTGGCGAACAGAAATCAAATGATATTTAAGGGATTGGACAAGCATGACATGTCATTTGTGATAGCCACCTTACCCAAACCGAGTACCTGTACTTTTGATCCTCCACCAAACATAATTCTCATAAATGGTCGAATAGCTTCCATGAAATTGTAGAGCAATTTGCTATCTCCGTTCATATGATTGGTACATCCACTATCAATCACCCATTTTACTCCACCGGAGAAGGCAACCTACACACAATTATTACTTGGTTAGAGGCACCCATTTTGCAATGGGACCTCTCAAGTTAGTCACAAGGGTCTTAGGGAACCAAATAGCATAAAACCAAAATGCATTTCGAGGACCAACAAATTTTGCATAAACTTATCCATCCTTAGTCTTACGAAGAACATAGGACGGAGGCATGAACTCTTTTGGCTTGTTGAGAGTGGGCATGCCCCTTGTGGCCTTCCCACTAACAACCTTACCTTTCTCCTTGTGCCCTTCTCGTACAAAAGTTTCTTTTAGAGGGGTGGTGCACTTTTGAGAGGATGTCTTCTTCTTGCTTGTGCTCGGGTCAAACCCGAGTCCCTCTTGGGCAAACACCTCATTGTGTTGGCCCAATACCTCATTAAGGTTCTTTTGCCCTTGATAACATGTCATGAGCCCTTTCTCGATTTGAGCTTTGAGAAAGTGATTCTCCTCAAGAATAGATGCCAGATCACTACTAGAGTTAGTAGTACAAGCATCAACATTGATAATAGGAGAAGAGTAAGCCTTGGCTAGAGTTTCAAGATAAGTAAGCTTGAGTGTCTCAAAACTCTTTGTAAGAAGGTGAGCTCTTCTTCCTTGGTCTTTAGGGACACGGATAGGAGCTCACAATCCTTAGAGAGAGAAGCATTTGACTTCTCAAACTTACTTTTATCATTCATCAACTCTTCGCAAGAGTCAATAGCCTTTTTCAAGGAGGCAATATGTTTAGTGTGAACATCAATGTTAGCACCAATTTTTAAGCATAGTTCATCATTTCGTGCTTCCTCATATTGGACTTTCCGCTCAAGGATTTCATATTTTTCCTTTTCCTCGGTGACGAGGGTTTCGAGTTCCTTAATGGAGATGGTGTGCTTACTCACCATCTCCATAAGCATACAAAACATAGAGATCTTCTTTCCTTTAAGGGAGCACATGAACTTATTTAGTTTAGCAAGCATAGGATCATTTATATCATCATCCTCATAACTATCCTCCGCATCAAGATACTCATCACTAGAAGTAGGAGGAGTGAAAAGAGGAGGGTTTGATCGTGGGGTTACCTTGACCTTGTCAGGAGAGTGTTGGTCCTCTCCATCTTCTACCACGGCCTTCGCCGTGAGGCACTTGTGAGCGTTGCCCTTGTAGTCCTTCATAGTTGTAGGTGACAACATCACCACTTTTGTTGACTAGCCTCAATGTGTTTTGAGAATCTTGAGCAACTCCGGCAACACCACTAACATCATCCGTATCGGATTCTTCTTGAGCAACCATTGCTTTCCCGTCTCTCTTCTTGAGCTTGGAGTTCAAAGGATTTGGCAACTTCTTCTTGGGAAAGGTCTTGGGAAACCTTGGTTTGTCTTCTCTCTTCTCATAAGGGCACTCGTTGGAGAAGTGGTTGGTTTCTTCACAGTTGTAGCATTTTCTTACTTTCTTCTTTTGAAATCTTCCCTTGAATTTTCCCGCGCTAAACTTCTTGACAAAGAGAGCCATGTCTTCATATGAAGGGCCCTCATCGGATTCAACCTCATCACCATCTTCTTCATCATCATCATCATCATCTTCTTCTTCTTCACTTTGCTCATCTTCACATACATGCTTAGCCTTCAATGCAAGATTGATCTTTGACGATGGAGTACCATGCATGGCAAGATGTTTTGTAGCATTTGCCTTTGACTCTTCAAATAGTTGGAAAGTGGATATGATGTCATCTGTAGTCATTTCCTTGAAGGCATGGTGTTGTCTTATGTCCATACCATTTGATGGTGATATGGAGCAAGAGCATGGAGCAACTTGTCCACAAGGAATTGCTTAGTCATGTTGAATCCATCTTGTGTCTTGTCACACTCACACGACTCGATATCTGCGGTGAGAGTCATGAGACGCTCAAGGAGTTGATTGGGAGTTTCACCTTTCTCCATACAAAAGTTTTGCAATTGCCCCTTGGCAATTTCATGTTGAGCACTCCGGAGGGTGGAGGTACCGGTCTTGGATCTTATAATACTTTCCCATAGTTCCTTGGCACTTGTGATGTGTATGAAAGGTCTCCTTTGCTTTTCAACCATACCTCTCCTTATACACATGGTTGCAGTGTCATTGAGATTCTTGTCATAAATTTCTCTTGGTGTAGGAATCTTTGGATCAACCACATGGTAACCATACTCCAAGATCTCCAGCATCTCATCATTTCCATATCGAAGATGATCCTGCTTAGCAACTCTCCACAAGGCAAAATCAGAAGTGGCATCAAGTAAAGGAGGTTTCCCTTGAGGGTTATATTTCGGTTTCTCAACTTGGGGTCTTGCATAAAGCCAGGGAACACTGGAGTGTTCATTGCTAGGAGGTTGTTGACCAAGTGACGGAGTAGGCACAGTTGGCCTCGAAGCCGCACCACCCGAAAGTGGTGCAAGCACCGTGGACAGCGTGGCTATCCTCATTTGGACCAAGGCCTCAAGAGAAGCATCATGCTCCTCCTTTTTCTTAGCAAGGGCCCGTTCCAGATCCTCAGAAGTAAAGGTCTTGACTTCAGAAGAAGCCTCGCATTTATCCTTCGGATCTACAACAAGGGGAGTCCCATCAGGGTTCATCTCGCTCTAGGGCGGTTAAGCCACAAGAATAGAGCACGAGGCTCTGATACCAATTGAAAGGATCGAGATGGACCTAGAGGGGGGGTGAATAGGTACAATTATAAAATTTTAATTATGACTTAGCAATTTTAGGCAATAATGCGGAATATGAAAGTGAGCCTAACAATTGTAAGAGTAGTACTAAGTGCTATGCAAGTAACACAAGTATGTAAGTAAGCAACCACAATATGATATAAGTAAGTGCTAAGAGACAAGTAACCACAAGTAGAGAGTTAGGGTTAGGAATAACCGCAACTCCAGGAGACGAGGATGTATGCCGATGTTCACTTCCTCGGAGGTAAGCTACGTCACTGTTAGATAGGTGGATGTTACCACGAAGGCACACCAACGCCACGAAGGCTCACCCTATTCTCCCTTTGAGACAACACCACGGAGGCGTTTCTCAACCACTAGTGGTAGACCTTGGGGTGGTCTCCAAACCCTCACAAACTTATCCGGGGGTAATCACAAAGGTCGATTCCTCTCCAAAAGACTCCTACCGCCTAGGAGTCTCCAACCTCCAAGAGTAACAATATCCAAAGGGAAAAGCTCAAAACTTGCTCAACTCACGATTTGCTTCGGTCACAAGAAGGAGAGGGGAAAGATCTTTCTTTTGATTGGAACAACTCTTTGAAACTCACAAGAATCAAACTGGGATCTAAGATTTAGTGTGTGAGCAAGGGAGAGGGAGCACTGGTGTTCTTGAGGTGTGTTTGAGTGAAGTGTTCCCCTTATCTCGAAGAGGTACGAGACTATTTATACAACAAGAAAATTAGAGCCGTTTTAGACAGAGATTGACCTGCCCGGATGATCCGGAAGACCATCCGGATGATCTGGCTCAAGGCCCGGATGATCTGGCAGAGGGCCCGGATGTAAGTGGCAGTAGAAGAGCTGCGAGGAGCCCGGATGATCTGGCAGAGGGCCCGGATGTAAGTGGCAGTAGAAGAGCTGCGAGGAGCCCGGATGATATGGATGACTAGCCGGATGATCCGGCTACATCCACCAAGGTTCTATGAAAACAGGGGCAAGATTACCTGGATGATCCGGGATAGGATCTGGACGATCCGGGCACAGCCCGGACGATCCGGACGATCCGGCTTCAATCATCATGGTTCTGTGATGGAGGGAGTACATTACCCGGATGATTCGGATTAATGTCCGGACGATCCGGGCTTAGCCCGGATGATCTGGGGCTCCGTCCGGATGATCCGAGAAAGAGTTTGTGTAGAGAAACAGTAGTAGATTTTGGCCAAGGCGTTTTGCTAGGGATTTATTTGGTCCTTTGTGAAAAGTTCTTGTGAGACAAAGTATGAGCAAGTCTTGAACCTATACCTCGGATCCCCTCTTAATAGTGCGGGATTCCTATTACTCAAGAAATATAAAAGAGCACAATGCTTCATCTTTGTTTGCTCCTTTCCTCATTGATAATTTGCTTGAGTAATATCTCATATGATGTGATCATGATGCATATTAGAAAAACCAGAGAACTAACAACCTGTGTATATACTTAGCAAACATGGTTAGTCCCCTATATGTAAATTTGTCATCAATATCAAAAATAATCTTTAAGAGCAAGATTGCACTTTCACACGGCCAAGTCTAACTTCGGAGCATGGTTAATAGTATAGCCAGCTGTTGGCTATAAAGATATGCCATCTCACCTAAAGCCTTCATAAAAAATACTCATAAGATTGAGAATGAATTAAAACACACCAAATGTTTCATTTTTCCTATTATCAGTGGTCAGCTCTGATACAAACAAGGGGAAAAATAACCTGGAACGACTTCTTTATACTCGAAAGTCGTTGCCTTTCCAACTCAAAAGAACAAAGTTGCGAATAAAGAAATTCTCGATGAAAGCACAAGTGCTCCCCGGGTGATTTTGGTAATTAATGTCAACATATCTCTTGTTGGACTAATACTTTCATTTAGCATATTTCAGATAAGTCCAACAGTGGAGTGGCATGGACTAGAGGATGTGAGACCCCTTCAAGATGATGAAGACAAATGATTGGCTCAAGCTCAAAGCTCGGGACTCTACATTTTTCATTTTAGTGATCCAAGATGACATTGAGTCCATAGGAAAGCCAATACTATTAAGAGGGGATGAGGTGTTGCTTAATGGCTTGCTTGCTCAAAGTGCTTAGTGATATGCTCCAAAGCCCTCAACCACTTTCTCATATCCAAATATATCCCAAACCAAAAGTCAAACTCGGCCCCACCAATTTGATCTATCCGGCGCCACCGAGTTCACTTGACATAGCCACTGCCACAAACCCTAGTCTCTTCGGTCCCACCGATAGGGATCTCGGTCTCACCGAGATGGGATTGTAATCTCTTTGTTTCCCTTCGTAACGTTTCGGTCCAACCGAGATGAACGATAAGTCCCACCGAGATTGCAATGCAAACTCTCTGTTTCCCTTTCATAACGTTTCGGTCCTACTAGAGAGCGAATCGGTCCCACCGAGATTGCCTGACCAACTCTCTAGTTAGTCTATTACCAAAATCGGTCTCACCGAGTTTGTGTAATCGGTCTCATCGAGATTATGTTATGCCCTAACCCTAATGATATCGGTCCCGCCGAGTTGACATGTCGGTCCCACCGAAAACCCTAATGGTCACATTATGAACTAAATCGGCCTAACCGAGTTGTATGATTCGGTCCCACCGAGTTTGGTGATTTGTGTGTAACGGTTAGATTTTGTGTGGAGGCTATATATACCCCTCCACCCACTCTTCATTCGTGAAGAGAGCCATCAGAACATGCCTACACTTCCAACATACATTTTCTGAGAGAGAACCACCTACACTTGTGTTGAGGTCAAGATACTTCATTCCAACCACATAAATCTTGATCTTTAGCCTTCCCCAAGTTGCTTTCCACTCAAATCATCTTTCCACCTAATCCTATCCTATGAGAGAGAGCTGAGTGTTGGTAATACTATCATTTGAAGCAGAAGAGCAAGGAGTTCATCATCAACACACCATTTGTTACCTCTTGGAGAGTGGTGTCTCCTAGATTGGTTAGGTGTCACTTAGGAGCCTCCGTCAAGATTGTGGAGTTGAACCAAGGAGTTTGTACGGGCAAGGAGATCACCTACTTTGTGAAGATCTACCCTAGTGAGGCAAGTCCTTCGTGGGCGATGGCCATGGTGGTATAGACAAGGTTGCTTCTTCGTGGACCCCTCGTGGGTGGAGCCCCCCGTGGACTCGCGCAACCGTTACCCTTCGTGGGTTGAAGTCTCCATCAACGTGGATGTATGATAGCACCACCTATCGGAACCACGCCAAAAATCTCTGTGTCTCCAATTGCGTTTGCACACTCCAATCCCATCCCTTTACATTCTTGCAACTTGCATGATTTACTTTCCGCTGCTCATATACTCTTGTCATGTTTGCTTGATATGTATTGTGAATGTTCAAACTTATGCCAAAACTCCACTTCAACTTAAAGAAATTAAAAATTACAACTTTTCTTGCTAAGAGTCTATTCACCCCCTCTAGACACCTCTTCTCGATCCTACACTCGATTGTGTAGGTGTGAAGTCTACCGTCAAGCTAGTTTCTAGTCAGTCTAGCTAGTTTCTAGTTAGCATTTAATATTTGCATGAACAATGTGTATATTGGAGGAGCATTGCATGCATACTACTTTTTCTTGATTCATGTGCTATAGCCAGGCTGTAGAATAAGAGCCTGCTTCACTCTCTCTCCTCTCTTCTCACTCCTCCAAGTAGGATTTTAATGACATGACAACTCTTATAAGGCTGCTGACTAGACCTTATTATACTTACTCTCACCGTGTTTGGTTCGAGGGCTCCGACTCATGACTTGTGACACTAGGTGCTGGGAGCTCCTATACAGCGTTGCAGGCGCCCGTTAACGACCCAACACCTGCAGCGCTGCTAGCATGGGCCGGCCCACTAGCGTGCTGCCCCAAGTTTTTATTTTTTATGAAAATAAAAATATGAAATGAAGAAACGTTTACAGATTTAAAGAAAAAAGTTCATCCATTTGAAAAAATACGTTGACATCTTTAAAAAAAGTTCATAAATTTTGAAAAAGTTCATCAATTTTAAAAAAAGTGCATTCAAATTGAAAAAAAATCATTAAATTTAGCATAAGTTCATTAAATTTTTAAAAAGTTCGTAGAAATTGAAAAAAAGCTCATGTATTTTTAGAAAAAGTTCATGGAACTGAAAAAAAAGTTCATAAATAAAAAAGTTCATCCATTTTCAAGAGATATGTTCATTAAATTTCGAAAAAGTTCATCAATATTCAAAAAAGTTCATCAATCTCAAAAAAGTTCACAGAATTTCCAAAAAAAAATGTCAACCAGCCCCTAGATGGGCCGGCCCATTTACGGACGCCACAGGCGCCAGTTAATAAAATGCACGTTAACTGGCACCTGTGGCGCCAAATAGGAAATGCCCCAGGTGCTATTCATCCGAAAGTGTTGTTTTGAGCACGAGCTCAGATGAGCTCGTTATCTTCATCGCTCGTTCGCTCCTGGATTCCCACCAGCCCATGTACTCTAAATAGTACTATCTCCGTCCTGGTTTATTAGTCCCCTTTGTAATTTATGTCAAATTTTGACCTAAGATTTAGCTAACAAAATGTTCATTCATGTCAACAAAAATTATATGGTTGGATTCGTATTTGAACATAGTTTTTAATGATATTTTTTTGACATGCACGAACATTTTGTTAGTTAAATATATGGTTAAAATTTGACACAAAATACAATGGAGACCAATAAACCAGGATGGAGGTAGTATATGTCTGTTGGCATAAGCGAGTAATAACATTTTCTCTCATATTTGAGCCGACCCATGTAGTAGCCCTTGAGTCTGCATGCTAAGCCCGGCTCTAATTACTTGATCTCCTATATGACGCTCGATGCGTCACATAGTTGAGCGTACCCACAGTAAGATTGCACATGCCGACTGCCCAATATGACTCAAAGATATTCCAATTTCTTATTTTTGGCTTTTCAGCTCGTTTCCCCCAAAATAATCTGCTTGATTTGTTTATGGATTTTATTTTTTTATTGTAAGATTAGAAATAAATTCATGAACGTAAAACTGCTCAGAAACTTTGATATATTATTACGCTAAAAATATCTTATATTATTAAAATTATGCTCTAAATTCTAAAAATAAACACGCATTTCTAAAAATGTTCTGGATTCTTTAAAAAAGTCCATAAACTGTAGAAATATTCATGTAGATATAAAAATGATCAACAAAACTAAACTACTTACAAATTTTACAAACTTCATTAATTTAATACGTACAGGAAATTTTGTAAATAAAGAAGAAAAAAATAAGAAATTAATCGGAAAGGAAAAGAAACAGTCAAAAAACAAAAAAAAGTGAAAAAAAGGAAGAACAAATTAACCTGGATAAAAACAAAGCCCAAATGAAGCCGAAAGAACCCCACAACAATCCAAACGGGAATAAGAAAAAACAGAGGTGGTAGCACAGTTGCATATTTCATTTTTTTGTGGAACCACATCTTCTGTTTTTTTTTCATACAAGCAAAACTGTTCCTCTCGCAGAAGCACATGCTGTGCTATTCCTTTTTGGGCGAACCATGGTTATGCTTTTTGCGGAAGCACAAAAAAGTGAGCCTCTCGAAAAGAAATTAAAAAAAACCTTAAAAAAAGCCAAAACCTAGGGGGGGGGGGGAACCATGAAGAAGTAAAAAAACAAAAACACATACAAAAACAGAAAAAACTGGTGCTACCGCGGGGTGCGGCCAGCACGCAACACGTGGAGGCTGCTGGGCGCACCAAGTGTCGCACTCCAAGCAACCAAAAGTGCCCGTTGGGTATCACCGTAGCGGTACCCGTTAGTTGCTCTATATAAATTGGGACTTTTTAAATATTGGATGCAATTACTAATTCCTGATCTGATATTGTGTCCTGTCTGGACTGCACATTCGCTGCCTGGATCAGGAACCCTGCCTTCGTGCTACCCACGCACGAGAGCTAATTCTCGCTTAGTGTGAGTCAGATAGCTGTTCTCTCTGAAGGATTTTTCTCTTGCGTGGCAACTGGGCCGGCCCATTTATCTGTTTGTTTCGCCTTCGGTAGCCCGCTCAGGAGAAGACGTTCGCAGCTCGCTCAGTTTTGTTGGTTTTTTCCTGTTTATCTTTCTTTTGATTGCCTTTTTATTTATTTTCTGTGTGTTTTCTTTGGTTTCATTGTTGTTTTTCCTTTCTTTTGTTATGTCCTTTTGCTTGCTGTTTTCAATTGTTATTTTCTTTACTTTCGTTTTCTATGTGATTTCCTTACTGTTGCCATTGGGTTTTTCTTTGCTTTTTATTTATTTCTTTTTGTTTATTTGTCTTTATAGTTTTTCAACACATGCCTACATTTTTTTAATACACAGTGTACATTTTTAGTATATGTCAAGAACATTTTTAATACATTTTTAACATTATTATAATACACTATGAACATTTACTTAAATATATGTTTTGATGTATATTGTTCTGATACACATTGTATATTTTTGGTATACATCAAAAACATTTTGTATACAGGTTTAACATTTTTCATATAGATGGTTTATATTTTTTCAAATATATGTTTTGGTGTCTATTTTTCGTGTACATCATACATTTTTTATATACGTGAAGAAAATGTATTTATTAAATGTTTAACATTTTTGAAATACATTTTTTAAAATATACATGTTTTGATGCCTATTGTTTTATACACATTGTACATTTTTGGCATACGTCTGAAACATTTTTTAATACAGGTTTGAAATTCTTTATATACATGGTTAACATTTTTTCAAATATATGTTTTGATGTCTATTTTTTCGTGCACATAGTACATTTTTCTTATATATCCAGACATTTTCTTTATACACGTTTAATATTATGCAAAGTAATTTTAGAAATACAATCATTTCTAAATAGTAACGAAAGTAGAAAAAAAATAGCAGAAAACAGAAGAAAAACACGCTAACTAGCTCGTTGGGCCCGGGGAGACACGCGTCCAACTCGCCATAAGCGAGGTATAGACGCACCGGCAGCTCGCGCGGCTCCTGTACTGAGCGAGGAGGAGGACAGCTGGCCGGTGGCGTGCCGTTGACTCGGCCCGGCTGCAGTCAAGGTCGTGGATCCTGCGTACGCAAACACAGAGTATAAAACATGATGGTGACTGGATCTGAACTGAGGTCGCCATTTCAAACGCATGCCCCATCGATCGGCAGGCAGGTCAGCTGCTGCCGGGCGTGGCGTGGCGTGCGTCGTGCATGCAACGTGGACGACTTGGCATTTTCCTGCATGCAAGTGGGCGTGGCCCGGCAGCTCATATCATCTCATCTTTACACTTGCGCGTAAAAAATTATCTCCTCATGCATGTACTACATCTGATGGCTACGACTAATCAATGCAGTTAGGCAGATTTCACAGCTCGGAATGTCCTGCAGTTTGGTGCGGTGACCTAATAATCCTGGCTCAGCTAGCAGCACTTCACTCCCTCCCTTGCGCCCTGTCGGTCTGGAGCTGGATGCATGGATATAATATACGCAGAGGCAGGGCTGCTGACTTTTGGGTGAGTACAGGTACTGTACGAAACGACGACTTGGTTATAGTATGCAGGATCAGCCTTTGTGTCAGGACGCGCAAAGGCAAAATGGATTGGTGGACTTGGACGTGATGCTGCTACTGTTAATTGGTCCTAGAGTCACTTGTCCACTGTACGTCGGTGCTCCTAAGGTAAAGCATTGGCATGCTAGCTAGGACTCACCTTGTCCACTGTACCATGATCGATGCGTGCCACGGTTCCTGCAGGGCCAGGCCAAAGCAAGCAGCCAAGCCGGCAATCACAGGCTCGTGCATGGTTTCTGTTGGAGACAAGGGTTTTGGCAATACTTCACGATGTATTGATCGGTGTATAGCGCACGTATATATGGAGTACAAGGTGAGCCACAATATCAACTATACAAAGACTAGGAGGTGGGCCAGACTATACAATATACATGCACGAACCATATATTCAACACCCCCCGCAGTCGAAGCGTCGTCGGAGACACAAAGACTGGACCTGAACTCCTCGAAAACAGAAATAGGCAGTCATTTCGTCATGACGTCGGCGAACTGCTGTGCCGTCGGGACGTGGAGGACCCGGATGCGCCCAAGAGCCACCTGCTCACGAACGAAGTGTATATCGAGCTTAATATGCTTCGTTCGACGATGATGGACCGGGTTGGCGGAGAGGTAGACGGCGGAGACGTTGTCGCAGTAGACGAGCGTGGCCTTGTGAACATCACAAAGCAACTCCTGAAGCAGCTGACGGAGCCAAGAGCATTCAGCAACGGCGTTAGCCACTGCTCGATACTCAGCCTCGGCACTCGAGCGGGACACGGTGGGCTGTGGCTTGGAGGATCAAGAGATCAGGCAGCCCAAGGTAGACACAGTACCCCGAGGTGGGGCGCCGTGTGTCCGGGCAGCCAGCCCAGTCCGCATCAGAATAGGCAACGAGGTCGGTGGAAGCGGAGGCCGTCAGCGTAAGTCCCAAAGACTGGGTGCCGCGTATGTATCGGAGGATACGCTTCACCAGAGTCCAGCGGGAGTCGTGCGGAGCATGCATGTGGAGACAAACCTGCTGAACAGCATACTGCAAGTCGGGGCGCGTCAGGGTCAGGTACTGCAAAGCACCCACAATGGAGCGACAGAAGGCCGCATCATATGCAGGCGAACCCTCCAAAGCGGAAACCTTGGCCTTGGTGTCGACGGGCGTAGGAGCGGGCTTGCAATTAGGCATGCCAGCTCGATCGAGAAGCTCATGGGTGTAGCGCTGCTGGTGCAGGAAGAACCCATCGGGCCGTCGAACCACCTCAATGCCAAGGAAGTAATGCAGGGGACCCAAGTCCTTTAGGGCAAACTCATCCCAAAGACGAGCAGTGAGCCGCTGGAGGAGCGCGACAGTGGATGCCGTCAGAATGATGTCATCTACGTACAGCAGCAAGTAGGCCGTGTCAACTCCGTGATGATACATGAAGAGGGACGCATCGGAGCAAGTCGATGTAAATCCGAGCGTCTGCAGGAAGGCGGCGATGCGCTGGTACCAGGCCCGAGGTGCCTGCTTCAACCCGTAAAGAGAACGAGAGAGCAAGCACACATGATCTGGATGCGTGGCTTCGATGAAGCTGGTGGGCTGCTCACAGAACACCTGCTCAGCGAGGTGACCATGCAAAAAGGCGTTGGACACATCCAACTGATGCACAGGCCAAGCGCGAGACATGGCTAGCTGGAGCACGGCGCGGATCGTGCTCGGTTTAACAACCGGGGCAAATGTGTCGGTGAAGTCCACGCCCGCGCGTTGTCGAAAGCCCCGAACCACCCAGCGAGCTTTATAGCGCTCGAGAGTACCGTCCGGACAAGTTTTGTGCCGAAAGACCCACTTGCCCGTGATGATGTTGGCACGGGGGCGGCCGAGGGACGAGCTGCCAGGTACGGTTCCGCTGGAGTGCGTCGAACTCTTCCTGCATCGCAGCGAGCCAATGAGAATCCCGAAGGGCGGCTCGAGCTGACAATGGGAGAGGGGACGGCTCAGAGATGGAAGCAGCGAGAAGGTACTCATCGTTGGGGTACCGTGTGCTCGGGCGGAGGGTGCCAGCCCGAGAGCGAGTCATCGGACGGGGCAGCGGGTCCGGTGCGGAGACGGGTGACGACGAGGATGAGCCCGCCTCCTCCGAGGCCACGGGCAAGGCCGCCGGCGAGGCAGCGAGTGAGGCCGCCGGCGAGGCGGCGGGCGGGGCCGCGGGTGCCGAGGAAGGTGCAGCCCCCAGGGCAGCCAACCGGGGAGAAACTCGACCCGTGGCGCGGGGGGCACCCTCAAAGCCGGGAGGCGGCCCAAGAGAAGCACGTGGGTGGCCGTCACCGGGAGCGGGCAAAGCCGTAACATCCGAAGGTACCTGCTGGAACGGAAAAACCATCTCATCAAAGTAAACATGTCGTGAAGTGATCACCCAATGTGAGATAGGATCATAGCAGCGGTAGCCTTTGGTGTTGGGGGGATAGCCGAGAAAGATGCAGGCCACAGACCGAGGTGCGAGCTTGTGAGGAGTAGTGGAAGCGATGCTGGGGTAGCACAGGCAACCGAAAATACGGAGCTCGGCATAGGAAGGTGGCGTGCCAAACAAGAGGTGATGAGGTGCAAAGTTTCCGTGAGTGCGACAAGGACGAATGTTGATGAGTAGTGATGCGGTGGCTAGCGCGTCGGGCCAAAAACATGGTGGCACGTTGGCGTGAAAGAGGAGGGTGCGAACGCAGTCGTTAAGAGTGCGAAGCACGCGCTTAGGGTGGCCGTTTTGTTGCAAAGTGTACGGGAAAGTGAGACGGAAGATCGTGCCGTGTGTGGCGAGAAGGTTGCGGCTCGCAAGGTTATCAAACTCCTCCCCGTTGTCTGTTTGCAACACATGAATGGGACGTCCAAACTACGTGGAGACATAGGAGTAGAAAGCGATGAGAGTGGAAACAGAGTCCGACTTTCGCCGCAACGGGAAGGTCCACACATAGTGCGAAAAATCATTAAGGATGACAAGATAATAAAGATAGCCCGTGTTAGTTGCAACAGGAGAGGTCCAAACATCACTATGAATTAACTCAAATGGGTATGATGCGACATGCAAGGAATTGCTAAAAAGAAGACAAACATGTTTGCCGAGACGACAAGCATGACAAGTGTGATCGTCGATCTTATTACACGTGAATGAAAAACTCCGAAGAATATGACGAAGGGTGGCGGCTTTGGGATGACCGAGACGGGCGTGCCAAAGGTCCACTCCGGCGGAAAGTGCCATGGGTGCAGCGGCAGAGGAAGTGGATGAGTGGACCGGATAGAGCTCGTCGGGGCTGTCACATCGGTGGAGCACCATCCGGGTATGGGCATCCTTAACAGAAAAGCCAGACATGTCAAATTCAACGGTAACAGGATTTTCACGTGTAAGAGAACAAACGGAAACAAGATTTTTAATGATATCAGGAGAGACAAGTACGTTAGAAAGATATAACGGCATGGAGTTAGAAGGAAAAGCAACATTACCGACCTTTGTAACAGGCATGGAAGAACCGTCACCCACGATAATGCGAGCAGCGGTGTGAACGGGGTGAGCGGCAAGAAGGTTACCAGGGTTGGCGGCCTGCTACCTCTTGAGCACTGCGTTGGTTTCCTCGAAGAGGAAGGAATGATGCATCAAAGCAACGTAAGTATTCCCCTCAGTTTTTGAGATCCAAGGTATCAATCCAGTAGGAGGCTACGCGCGAGTCCCTCGCACCTGCACAAAACAAATAAATCCTCGCAACCAATGCGATAAGGGGTTGTCAATCCCTACACGGCCACTTACGAGAATGAGATCTGATAGATATAATAAGATAATATTTTTGGTATTTTTTATGATAAAGATGCAAAGTAAAATAAAAGCAAAGGAAATAACTAAGTATTGGAAGATTAATATGATGAAGATAGACCCAGGGGCCATAGGTTTCACTAGTGGCTTCTCTCAAGAGCATAAGTATTCTATGGTGGGTGAACGAATTACTGTTGAGCAATTGACAGAATTAAGCATAGTTATGAGAATATCTAGGTATGATCATGTATATAGGCATCACGTTCGAGACAAGTAGACCGACTCCTGCCTGCATCTACTACTATTACTCCACTCATCGACCGCTATCCAGCATGCATCTAGAATATTAAGTTCATGAAAACAGAGTAACGCCTTAAGCAAGATGACATGATGTAGAGGGATAAACTCATGCAATATGATGAAAACCCCATCTTGTTATCCTCGATGGCAACAATACAATACGTGCCTTGCTGCCCCTACTGTCTGGGAAAGGACACCTCAAGATTGAACCCAAAGCTAAGCACTTCTCCCATTGCAAGAAAGATCAATCTAGTAGGCCAAACCAAACTGATAATTCGAAGAGACTTGCAAAGATAACCAATCATACATAAAATAATTCAGAGAAGATTCAAATATTGTTCATAGATAGACTTGATCATAAACCCACAATTCATCGGTCTCAACAAACACACCGCAAAAAGAAGATTACATCGAATAGATCTCCACAAGAGAGGGGGAGAACATTGTATTGAGATCCAGACAGAGAGAAGAAGCCATCTAGCTAATAACTATGGACCCATAGGTCTGAGGTGAACTACTCACCCTTCATCGGAGGGGCTATGGTGTTGATGTAGAAGCCCTCCGTGATGGATACCCCCTCCGGCGGAGCTCCGGAACAGGCCCCAAGATGGGATCTCGTGGATATAGAAAGTTGCGGCGGTGGAATTAAGGTTTTGGCTCCGTATCTGATCATTTGGGGGTACGTAGGTATATATAGGAGGAAGGAGTACGTCGATGGAGCAACAGGGGGCCCACGAGGGTGGTAGGCGCGCCCCCTACCTCGTGGCCTCCTCCTTTGTTTCTTGACGTAAGGTCCAAGTCCCCTGGATCATGTTCGGTGAGAAAATCACGTTCCGGAAGGTTTCATTCCGTTTAGACTCCGTTTGATATTCCTTTTCTTTGAAACCCTAAAATAGGCAAAAAAACAGCATTTTTGGGCTGGGCCTCCGGTTAATAGGTTAGTCTCAAAAATAATATAAAAGTGGATAATAAAGCCCAATAATGTCCAAAACAGTAGATAATATAGCATGGAGCAATCAAAAATTATAGATACGTTGGAGACGTATCACGACCATGTGAGTCGTGGCTCCGGTGTCCATATACCAGTCGCCACCGCCAGAGTACTGATGCGGCGTGGGGGCGGTGTGGAGGGCCGCTAGGAGCGCGGGGTCCCAAGATGCCGGCGGAAGAGCCGGGGCAGACGGCACTGGCTGAGGCGGTGGCGCCACGTACCCACCGGCCGAGGGCAGCCGGTAGGCCGCGGAGGGGCCGTAGAGCGGCACGGGCCGGTACAGCTGAGGGGCCGCATGAAGCGCCTGATGAGCCGCAGGGCGGGCGTCGAAGAGGCCCGAAACGGGGGCACGCGGGATAGGCATGGAGTACACATGCACAACCCCGGTCCGGGGGTTCTGGCCGACCTACCAGGGCGCCGGTGGGAGCTGCTGCTAGTGGTGGCGCGACGCCCCGCCGGGCGCAGCCGGCTGCTGCTGCGGCGGCTTGCGGCAGCCTCGGCCACGGCGGCCCCCGCGGCGCTGTTGCTGCTCGGCGGGGGGCTGCGGAGGGGTCGGCGACTGCTGCGGGTACGGGAACCCGGGCGGCGGCGGTGCTAGGAAGGGACCTGGGACGGGCCTCGGCGGGGCGGTGGGTGGCGCTGTTGGAAATATGCCCTAGAGGCAATAATTAATTGATTATTATTATATTTCCTTGTTCATGATAATCATTTATTATCCATGCTATAATTGTATTGTTAGGAAACTCAGATACATGTGTGGATACATAGACAACACCATGTCCCTAGTAAGCCTCTAGTTGACTAGCTCGTTGATCAATAGATGGTTACTGTTTCCTAGCCATGGACATTGGATGTCGTTGATAACGGGATCACATCATTAGGAGAATGATGTGATGGACAAGACCCAATCCTAAGCATAGCACTAGATCGTGTAGTTCGTATGCCGAAGCTTTTCTAATGTCAAGTATCATTTCCTTAGACCATGAGATTGTGCAACTCCCGGATACCGTAGGAGTGCTTTGGGTGTACCAAACGTCACAACGTAACTGGGTGACTATAAAGGTGCACTACAGGTATCTCCGAAAGTGTCTGTTGGGTTGGCACGAATCGAGACTGGGATTTGTCACTCCGTGTAAACGGAGAGGTATCTCTGGGCCTACTCGGTAGGACATCATCATAATGTGCACAATGTGATCAAGGAGTTGATCACGGGATGATGTGTTACGGAACGAGTAAAGAGACTTGCCGGTAACGAGATTGAACAAGGTATCGGGATACCGACGATCGAATCTCGGGCAAGTAACATACCGATAGACGAAGGGAATTGTATACGGGATTGATTAAGTCCTTGACATCGTGGTTCATCCGATGAGATCATCGTGGAACATGTGGGAGCCAACATGGGTATCCAGATCCCGCTGTTGGTTATTGACCGGAGAACGTCTCGGTCATGTCTGCATGTCTCCCGAACCCGTAGGGTCTACACACTTAAGGTTCGATGACGCTAGGGTTATAAAGGAAGTTTGTATGTGGTAACCGAATGTTTTTCGGAGTCCCGGATGAGATCCCGGACTTCACGAGGAGTTCCGGAATGGTCCGGAGGTAAAGATTTATATATGGGAAGTCCTGTTTTGGTCACCGGAAGAGTTTCGGGGTTTATCGGTAACGTACCGGGACCACCGGGAGGGTCCCGGGGGTCCACCAAGTGGGGCCACCAGCCCCAGGGGGCCACATGGGCTGTAGGGAGTGTTCCTTGGCCTACATGGGCCAAGGGCACCAGCCCCACTAAGGCCCATGCGCCTAAGAGATGGAGAGGGGGCAAACCCTAATGGGATATGGGCCTTAGGGCCCATATTGGTGCGCCTCCCTCTCCCATCCCCTCTTGGCCGCCCCCCTTGCTCCCCATCTAGGGCTGCCGCCCCCCTAGGGGTGGGAACCCTAGAGGGGGCGCAGCCCCTCCCCTTCCCTATATATATTGAGGCATTGGGCAGCCCACAACAGGGGATTCGATCTCTCGTTGGTGTAGCCCTGCATCTCTCTCTCCCTCCTCTTCTGTGGTGCTTGGCGAAGCCATGTAGGATTGCCACGCTCCTCCATCACCACCACGCCGTTGTGCTGCTGCTGGATGGAGTCTTCCTCAACCTCTCCCTCTCTCCTTGCTGGATCAAGGCGTGGGAGACGTCACCTGGCTGCACGTGTGTTGAACGCGGAGGTGCCGTGCGTTCGGCACTTGGTCATCGGTGATTTGAATCACGACGAGTACGACTCCATCAACCCCGTTCACTTGAACGCTTCCGCTTAGCGATCTACAAGGGTATGTAGATGCACTCTCCTTCCCCTCGTTGCTAGTCTCTCCATAGATAGATCTTGGTGATACGTAGGAAAATTTTAAATTTATGCTACGTTCCCCAACAGTGGCATCATGAGCTAGGTCTATTGCGTAGATTCTATGCACGAGTAGAACACAAAGTAGTTGTGGGCGTTGATTTTGTCAATTTAAGTGCCGTTACTAGTCTTATCTTGATTCGGCGGCATTGTGGGATGAAGCGGCCCGGACCAACCTTACACGTACGCTTACGTGAGACCGGTTCCACCGACAAACATGCACTAGTTGCATAAGGTGGCTGGCGGGTGTCTGTCTCTCCCACTTTAGTCGGATCGGATTCGATGAAAAGGGTCCTTATGAAGGGTAAATAGCAATTGACATATCACGTTGTGGTTTTGCGTAGGTAAGAAACGTTCTTGCTAGAAACCCATAGCAGCCACGTAAAACATGCAAACAACAATTAGAGGACGTCTAACTTGTTTTTGCAGGGTATGCTATGTGATGTGATATGGCCAAAAGGATGTGATGAATGATATATGTGATGTATGAGATTGATCATGTTCTTGTAATAGGAATCACGACTTGCATGTCGATGAGTATGACAACCGGCAGGAGCCATAGGAGTTGTCTTTATTTATTTATGACCTGCGTGTCAACTTAAACGTCATGTAATTACTTTACTTTATTGCTAACCGTTAGCTGTAGTAGTAGAAGTAATAGATGACGAGACAACTTCATGAAGACACGATGATGGAGATCATGATGATGGATATCATGGTGTCATGCCGGTGACGAGATGATCATGGAGCCCCAAGATGGAGATCAAAGGAGCTATATGATATTGGCCATATCATGTCACTACTATTTGATTGCATGTGATGTTTATCATGTTTATACATCTTATTTGCTTAGAACGATGGTAGTAAATAAGATGATCCCTTACAACAATTTCAAGAAGTGTTCTCCCCTAACTGTGCACCGTTGCGACAGTTCGTGTTTCGAAGCACCACGTGATGATCGGGTGTTAGATTCTAACGTTCACATACAACGGGTGTAAGACAGATTTACACACGCGAAACACTAAGGGTTAACTTGACGAGCCTAGCATGTACAGACATGGCCTCGGAACACAGAAGACCGAAAGGTCGAGCATGAGTCGTATGGTGGATACGATCAACATGAAGATGTTCACCGATGTTGACTAGTCCGTCTCACGTGATGATCGGACACGGCCTAGTTGACTCGGATCATGTAATCACTTAGATGACTAGAGGGATGTCTATCTGAGTGGGAGTTCATAAGATGAACTTAATTATCCTGAACATAGTCAAAAGGTCTTCGCAAATTATGTCGTAGCTCGCGCTTCAGTTTCTACTGTTTAGATATGTTCCTAGAGAAAATTTAGTTGAAAGTTGATAGTAGCAATTATGCGGACGAGGTCCGTAAACCAAGGATTGTCCTCATTGCTTCATAGAAGGCTTATGTCCTTAATGCACCGCTCAGTGTGCTGAACCTCGAACGTTGTCTGTGGATGTTGCGAACATCTGACATACACGTTTTGATAACTACGTGATAGTTCAGTTAAACGGTTTAGAGTTGAGGCACCGAAGACGGTTTTGAAACGTCGCGAAACATATGAGATGTTTTGAGGGCTGAAATTGGGATTTCAGGCTCGTGCCCACGTCAAGAGGTATAAGACCTCCGACGATTTTCTTAGCCTGCAAACTAAGGGAGAAAAGCTCAATTGTTGAGCTTGTGCTCAGATTGTCTGAGTACATCAATCATTTGAATCGAGTGGGAGTTGATCTTCCAGATGAGACAGTGATGTTTCTCCGAAGTCATTACCACCAAGCTGCTTGAGCTTCGTGATGAACTATAATATATCAGGGACATATATGATGATCCTTGAGATATTCGCGATGTTTGACACCGCGAAAGTAGAAATCAAGAAGGAGCATCAATTGTTGATGGTTAGTGAAACCACTAGTTTAAAGAAGGGCAAGGGCAAGAAGGGATACTTCATGACACGGCAATTTAGCTGCTGCTCTAGTGAAGAAACCCAAGGTTGAACCCAAACCCGAGACTAAGTGCTTCTGTAATAAGGGGAACAACCACTGGAGCAGAATTACCCTAGATACTTGGTAGATTAGAAGGCTGGCAAGGTCGATAGAAGTATATTGGATATACATTGTGTTGATGTGTACTTTACTAGTACTCCTAGTAGCACCAAGGTATTAGATACCAGTTCGGTTGCTAAGTGTTAGTAACTCGAAATAAAAGCTACGGAATAAACGGAGACTAGCTAAAGGTGAGCTAACGATATGTGTTGGAAGTGTTTCCAATGTTGATATGATTAAATATCGTACGCTCCCTCTACCATCGAGATTGGTGTTTGCGTTGAGCATAGACATGATTGGATTATGTCTATCACAATACGGTTATTCATTTAAGGAGAATAATGGTTACTCTGTTTATTTGAATAATACCTTCAATGGTCTTGCACCTAAAATGAATGGTTTATTGAATCTCGATCGTAGTGATACACATGTTCATGCCAAAAGATAGTAATGATAGTACCACCTACTTGTGGCACTGCCACGTAAGTCATATCGGTATAAAACGCATGAAGAAGCTCCATGTTGATGGATCTTTGGGCTCACTCGTTTTTTTTTGAAAAGTTTGAGACATGTGAACCATGTCTATTGGTATGTATGCATGCAAATGGACCGTTTGAACTCACTTGATTTTGAATCACTTGAGACATGCAAATCATACCACATGGGCAAGATGACTGAAAGCCTCGGTTTCAGTAAAATGGAACTAGAAAGCAACCTGATGGAAGTAATACATTTTGATGTGTGCAATCCAATGAGTGCTGAGGCATGTAGTGGATATCGTTATGTTTTTACTTCACAGATGATTTGAGTAGATGTTGAGTATATTTACTTGATGAATCACGAGTCTGAATTATTGAAAGGTTCAAGTAATTTCAGTGTGAAGTTGGAAGATCGTCGTGATAAGAGGATAAAAATATCTATGATATGATCATAGAGATGAATATCTGAATTACGAGTTTGGCACAGAATTAAGACATTGTGGAAATTGTTTCAAAACTAATACAGCCTGGAACACCATAGTGTGATGGTGTGTCCGAACATCATAACTGCACCCTATTGGATATGATGCATACCATGATGTCTCTTATCGAATTACCACGATAGTTTATGGGTTAGGCATTAAAGACAACCACATTCACTTTAAATAGGGCACCACGTAATTCCGATGAGATGACACCGTATAAACTGTGGTTTAGAGAAACCTAAGCTGTCATTTCTTTAAAAGTTTAGGGCTGCGACGCTTATGTGAAAAAGTTTCAGGCTGATAAGCTCGAACCCAAAGCGGATAAATGCATCTTCATAGGACACCCAAAACAGTTGGGTATACCTCCTGTCTCAGATTCGAAAGCAATATGGGATTGTTTCTAGAATCGGGTCCTTTCTCGAGGAAAAGTTTCTCTTGAAAGAATTGAGTGGGAGGATGGTGGAGACTTGATGAGGTTATTGAACCGTCTCTTCAACTAGTGTGTGGCAGGGCACAGGAAGTTGTCCCTGTGGCACCTACACCAATTGAAGTGGAAGCTTATGATAGTGATCATGAAACTTCGGATCAAGTCACTCCCAAACCTCGTGGGATGACAAGGATGCGTACTACTTCAGAGTGGTACGTAATCCTGTCTTGGAAGTCATGTTGCTAGACAACAATGAACCTACGAGCTATGGAGAAGCGATGATGGGCCTGGATTCCGATAAATGGCTTGAGGCCATATAATCCGAGAGAGGATCCATATATGAAAACAAAGTGTAGACTTTGGAAGAACTACTTGATGGTCGTAAGGCTGTTGAGTACAGATGGATTTTAAAAGGAAGACGGACAATGATGGTAAATGTCACCATTAAGAAAGCTCGACTTGTCGTTAAGATGTTTTCCGACAAGTTCAAGGAGTTGACTACGGTGAGATTTTCTCACTCGTAGCGATGCTAAGAGTCTGTTGGAATTATATTAGCAGTCACTGCATTATTTATGAAATCTTGCAGATAGGATGTCAAAACATTGTTTCCTCGACGATTTTCTTGAGTAAAGGTTGTATGTGATACAACCGAAAGGTTTTGTCAATCCTGAAAAGATGCTAATAAGGATGCAAAGCTCCAGCAATCCTTCTGAGGACTGGAGTGAGCATCTCGGAGTTGGAATGTACACTTTGATGAGATGATCAAAGATTTTGGGTTTATACAAAGTTTATGAGAAACTTGTATTTCCAAAGAAGTGAGTGGGAGCACTATAGAATTTCTGATGAGTATATGTTTTAACATATTGTTGATCGGAAATGACGTAGAATTTCTGGAAAGCATATAGGGTTATTTGGAAAGTGTTTTCAATGGAAAACCTGGATTAAGCTACTTGAGCATTGAGCATCAAGATCTATAAGGATAGATCAAAACGCTTAATGGTACTTTCAAATGAGCACATACCTTGACATGATCTTGAAGTTGTTCAAGATGGATCAGTCAAAGAAGGAGTTCTTGCCTGAGTTGTAAGGTATGAAGTTAAGACTTAAAGCTCGACCACGGCAGAATAGAGAGAAAGGACGAAGGTCGTCCCCTATGCTTAAGACATAGGCTCTACAGTATGCTATGCTGTGTGCCGCACCTGAAGTGTGCCTTGCCATGAGTCAGTCAAGGGGTACAAGAGTTATCCAAGAACGGATCACAGGACAGTGGTCAAAGTTATCCTTAGTAACTAGTGGACTAAGGAATTTTCTCGATTATGGAGGTGGTAAAAGAGTTCATCGTAAAGGGTTACGCCGATGCAAACTTTGACACTAATCCAGATTATTCTGAGTAGTAAACTGGATTCGTATAGTAGAACAGTTATTTGGAATAGCTCCAAATAGAACGTGGTAGCTGCATCTAGGAGATGACATAGAGATTTGTGAAGCACACACGGATCTGAAAGGTTCAGACCCGTTGACTAAAACCTCTCTCACAAGCAACATGATCAAACCTAGAACTCATTGAGTGTTAATCACATAGTGATGTGAACTAGACTACTGACTCTAGTAAACTCTTGGGTGTTAGTCACATGGGGATGTGACCTTGAGTGTTAATCACATATCGATGTGAACTAGATTATTGACTCTAGTGCAAGTGGGAGACTGTTGGAAATATGCCCTAGAGGCAATAATAAATTGATTATTATTATATTTCCTTGTTCATGATAATCGTTTATTATCCATGCTATAATTGTATTGATAGGAAACTCAGATACATGTGTGGATACATAGACAACACCATGTCCCTAGTAAGCCTCTAGTTGACTAGCTCGTTGATCAATAGATGGTTACGGTTTCCTGACCATGGACATTGGATGTCGTTGATAACGGGATCACATCATTAGGAGAATGATGTGATGGACAAGACCCAATCCTAAGCATAGCACTAAGATCGTGTAGTTCGTATGCTAAAGCTTTTCTAATGTCAAGTATCATTTCCTTAGACCATGAGATTGTGCAACTCCCGGATACCGTAGGAGTGCTTTGGGTGTGCCAAACGTCACAACGTAACTGGGTGGCTATAAAGGTACACTACAGGTATCTCCGAAAGTGTCTGTTGGGTTGGCACGAATCGAGACTGGGATTTGTCACTCCGTGTAAACGGAGAGGTATCTCTGGGCCCACTCGGTAGGACATCATCATAATGTGCACAATGTGATCAAGGAGTTGATCACGGGATGATGTGTTACGGAACGAGTAAAGAGATTTGCCGGTAACGAGATTGAACAAGGTATCGGGATACCGACGATCGAATCTCGGGCAAGTATCATACCGATAGACAAAGGGAATTGTATACGGGATTGATTAAGTCCTTGACATCGTGGTTCATCCGATGAGATCATCGTGGAACATGTGGGAGCCAACATGGGTATCCAGATCCCGCTGTTGGTTATTGACCGGAGAACGTCTCGGTCATGTCTGCATGTCTCCCGAACCCGTAGGGTCTACACACTTAAGGTTCGATGACGCTAGGGTTATAAAGGAAGTTTGTATGTGGTAACCGAATATTTGTTCGGAGTCCCGGATGAGATCCCGACGTCACGAGGAGTTCCGGAATGGTCCGGAGGTAAATATTTATATATGGGAAGTCCTGTTTTGGTCACCGGAAGAGTTTCGGGGTTTATCGGTAATGTACCGGGACCACCGGGAGGGTCCCGGGGGTCCACCAAGTGGGGCCACCAGCCCCGGGGGGCCACATGGGCTGTAGGGAGTGTTCCTTGGCCTACATGGGCCAAGGGCACCAGCCCCACTAAGGCCCATGCGCCTAAGAGATGGAGAGGGGGCAAACCCTAATGGGATATGGGCCTTAGGGCCCATATTGGTGCGCCTCCCTCTCCCATCCCCTCTTGGCCGCCACCCTTGTTCCCCATCTAGGGCTGCCGCCCCCCTAGGGGTGGGAACCCTAGAGGGGGCGCAGCCCCTCCCCTTCCCTATATATATTGAGGCATTGGGCAGCCCACAACAGGGGATTCGATCTCTCGTTGGTGCAGCCCTGCATCTCTCTCTCCCTCCTCTTCTGTGGTGCTTGGCGAAGCCCTGCGGATTGCACGCTCCTCCATCACCACCACGCCGTTGTGCTGCTGCTGGATGGAGTCTTCCTCAACCTCTCCCTCTCTCCTTGCTGGATCAAGGCGTGGGAGACGTCACCGGGCTGTACGTGTGTTGAACGCGGAGGTGCCGTGCGTTCGGCACTTGGTCATCGGTGATTTGAATCACGACGAGTACGACTCCATCAACCCCGTTCACTTGAACGCCTTCCGCTTAGCGATCTACAAGGGTATGTAGATGCACTCTCCTTCCCCTCGTTGCTAGTCTCTCCATAGATAGATCTTGGTGATACGTAGGAAAATTTTGAATTTATGCTACGTTCCCCAACAGGCGCACCGCCGCGGGTACCGGCGGCGAGGGCGGTGTGGGTGACCCGGGTGCGGGACATCCACATCCTCTGCTCCTCCAACTTCAGGTACGCAATGATCCTCGGGAACGTCGGGTTGGTGATGAGGGGGATGTTGGAGGCGGCATTCTCGAAATCGTCGTTTAGGCCGGTGATGAGGGTGCTAAGGAGGAGCTCATCGGAGACCTTCTCACCAAGATCACGGAGCTCGTCAACAAGCTTCTTGAGGCGCATGCAGTAATCATTAACGGACGTGTTGAGCTGCTGGCACCCAAAGAACTCGCCGCGCAAGAAAACCTTGCGTTGAAGCGCGTTGTCGTTGAAGAGGCCGTTGAGCTTGGTCCAAACGGCGTGAGCATCATCGTCGGCGGAGACCACCGTGTGGAAGAGATCCTTCGAGATGGTGGTGTAGAACCAACGAATGAGGGTGGCGTCGATGGACATCCACTCCTCATCGTCCTCCATGAAGCGGGAGTCCACGGAGCCACCGATGTGATCCCGGATGTTGTACTCCCGGAACACGAGGGAGAAGTACGTCTTCCATGCATAGTACGTGGAGGTGAGGTGGTCGAGAACGACGGGAACCCGGGCGAGGATGTTGAGGTCGCGGATGATGACGGGATCGGGACCTTTGAACGGGTTGGTGCGGCGGCTACGAGTGGTGTCGGAGGAGCCGGGGAAGGCCATGGGGTTGGCGGCGTCTCGCAGGGAAGCGGCACGGCCGAGGGATGGAGGCGCGGCCGGGTGGCGGCGCGGTAGGGTGGAGGCGGAAGCGGCGGGGGGGGCGCACATGGGGGCGGCGGTCGCGACGGCGTGGGATCGCGGCGGCGACGGCGGCGGCGATGGTAGGTGGCGGCGGCGGCGATGGGGATCGCGGCGGGGGCACACGGGTTAGGGTTAGGATCTTAGGTATGATACCATGTTCGTGACAAGGGTTTTGGCA
Source organism: Triticum urartu (assembly GCF_003073215.2). Lineage (NCBI taxonomy): Eukaryota > Viridiplantae > Streptophyta > Magnoliopsida > Poales > Poaceae > Triticum > Triticum urartu. Next base: position 509,046,138 of record NC_053024.1, on the reverse strand, counting down.
ATGCTTCACGGTGTATTGGTCGGTGCATAGCGCATGTATATATGGAATACAAGATGAGCCACAACCTCAACTATACAAAAACTAGGAAATAAGTCAGGCTATACAATATACATGCACGAACCATATATTCAACCGTTTCCAACCTTTTACGAGCCACGGGACGTGAGGAGCGCTCGTGGCCAAAACCAAGACAAAAAGATGGTAACCATTTCTTCAAAAAAAAGATGGTAACCCGGGTACGCGTGGGCAGAAGGTGGGGCGGGTCCACGGGCGGCCATGAGCCTGAAACGGGCGCGCGCGGTTGACCTAATTTTTATCCGCATGCGCTGCCGGATTTGGCTCCAACACCCGGAGGTGGTTGGCTAGCTTGCAAGAGAGTGGTGTCGGGTTTTGTCTCGGCCGGACGGATCGGACGCGGTTTCTTCTTGGTGCGGTGCGGTGGACAGCGTCCCATTCTGGCATGCATTTTGCGCAAGGGCGTGCATCCTCCTACCACCCCGTAGTCATAGTGTACTGCTGGCCTCGATAAACAACAACAACAAGATTTCCTGCTGCTCCCGTCACAATCACGACGTGACTGTGCAGATTGCGTATGAACATCGGCTACGTTGGTAGTAGCCAGTTGTGTGTGCGTACATCTTTTTTTTTAGAACAAAAAACAAAAATGGTATTTGCGTAGAGCACGCAGCGCAGCTGTCCGTCGAATCGGTCGGCGCCTCACTCACTCGCTCACGCAGTCACGCTCTGCTTTTTCGCGCGCGGGGAGGAGGACGCTGGATGGTCAGAATCTTGGCTCTCGATCGGGAAAGGCCGTGGCCGTCGACCGGGTCGTCGCCTCCACCAACCGGGCGGTCGGTGCGTTCCCTTTTGTCTACCGCAGATGGGCCCTGCCTACCCTACCCGGCACCCTGCCTGCTACCCCACCACCCTAGAGCTAAGGGAGCCCATCATCTCCCTTCTGTTTTCCCTGCATGTTTTTTCTCTCCTTTTTCCGATCATTCTCGTTTGTTCTACTCGCCGGATGTTTCTTAATTCTTGCCCGGATAGTGGGTGCTATAGCACACTCTTGCGTTATACAAAAAAAAAACACTCTTCTTTTTCTGCTCGGAAGGGTGCTTTGTACCTGCCTGCAGCTTTGCATGCAATGCATGCATGCATGCATCCGTCCATCCATGATTGTGTTGCATATGCGATTGGGTTCACTTAACAAAACACGGGGGAGATGGGCAGGTCCGGCATTCAGTCGGCTCTATTTTATGCCGAGAAGGATCGCGTAAAGCTCGTAGACAGGGCCACAGAATTGAGCTGACAAAGCCTCAGGATACGTACACGGACGTGGAAGATAGTATATTATTCTCATATATACGTACCGTACCAAATATTGGAAACGGCGTTCTCTTGATGGCTCTTTCGGCCACAATGTTTGCAAGTATACTTGCAAAAGACGCATTCCTTTCCGGCGACGTGTTTCTTTTCAGCGGTCGTACAAGTTATGCCACAATACTCTCTCCGTGTTCTTCTCTGCCGTGGTAGCAATGATGCTGTGATAATTTACTCCAGTGCGTTAAAACTTCAATCGGATGGTTATTGAACATTATGCTACTGTGCCTCTCTACTGCACAATGATAGAATCATACAAGTTCTTCGTTTAATACTACTAGATGTGTTTCTCGTGCGAGAGAATTTTCAGAACCTGCATGCAGCCTTGTTATTAAATTCATATTAGTACTGCGCGCTGCGAAACCAAAGTTCAGATCGTAGACTGTCATGCGGGTGGTGGCACACTGCGCCAGGAGACGAACACGGCATGGCGCATGTGATGGTGGTGCACGGGTGGGAAAAGGCTGCGAGCCACGACGTACGTGGACGACTCTGTCGCCTGAAAAATCGGCAGGATTTAACTTCAGACCAGAGCGTCCATCTCAGCCCAAATGCGTGCTGCATGGCCAATATCTTAGCGGTGCGCGTAGATGGATCACGCATTCACGCCATACGCTCTCATGAGGGGCAAGCACGCAGGCTGTTATTTTCTCAACAAAAAAAAAGTACGAAGGCTGTGATCCAAAATGATGACAGCAAGGCCGTACCTCGTGATGAAGTTTATGTTTCCAAGGAAGAAGAAAAAAATGCTTCATGTGCTTATGATTTCCGACGGCCGCCATATTCAAGTTCCAGCACAAAGCGTCGTCGTCTTTGACTTTTTTTAATAAATCTTCGATCTATTCATCTTTAATCATGATAGTATAACGAATTCTAGAAATGATAAAGATTACATCCAGATCCGTAGACTACCTAGCAACGACTACTAGCATTGAAGCGAGCCGATGAAGCGCCGCTGTCATCGCCCCTCCCTTGCCGGAGCCGGGCAAATCTTATTGTAGTAGACAGTCGGGAAGTCGTCGTGCTAAGGCCCCATAGAACCAACACACCAGAACAACAACCGTCGTCGATGAAGATTGTAGATAAGAATGATCCAACCTGAAGACATACGAACAAAGACGAACGACGAACATATCCGAGCAAAACCACCAAAGACAGATCCATCAGAAACATAACTCCACACGCCCACCGACGATGCTAGACGCATCATCGGAACGGGGGCTAGACGGGAGACCTATATTCCATCTTCAGAGAGCCGCCACCGTCTCGTCTTCCTGAATAGAACACAAACCCTAACAACTCTTGAAAAAAAATCTAAAAACGGAGCCCTCCCACCGGCAAGGTCCGGGATCCACTCCGTCCCCATGGCATGGAAGGTTATACGAAGTTCGTTTTCTAATTTTTGTCCAATTCAAAGAAGTGTATCCCCTCATTTACCGCAAAAAAGAAAAAAAATGCATCTTTTATAGGACGTGGCTAGCTATCGCCCGAGCGCCCTCCCATATAAGGAACGAATTTTCAGCGCTCTGACGAGGACACACAAAAAAGGAAAGCGTGCGCCCCACGCCTGGTCGCTTCACCTGATCGAGTCAATCACGCTTTCCTGTCATAGGCCCCCCTCCCACCCCCCGCACCCCCGCCCACGCAGCTAGTCGCTCCTATCCCCAGCGCCCTCACGCGCCTCACGCGACCCCCTCTTCCCTTTTCCTTGAAGGACAAGCCCACGCAGGGGTCCCCTTCTTCCTCCTTGCTCCTCCTTTCTTCCTCCAAACTAGATATGCCCCATCAATGGCGTCTTGAAGAACAAGTCCACGCAGGAACCCCTCCTTCCTCCCCTTTCTTGCCCCAAAAATCAGATCTGGAGACAAAAAAGGACAGCCTACCTCCCCCCAAAAAGGTAAGCACCACCTCCCCCGGCCCTCTCTTCCTCGCTCTTCGATCAACTCTTTCCTACTCAACCACCCCAAGCTTGCCTGCTTGAGTATCAACTATTTTAGTTCGTTCTTTGATTTGGTGAAAAAAAAGAGCAACTTGTAGACTGCTTTGAGCCAACCCTATATATGGCATGCATCTTGAGGAACTCTAATAAAACAAAAAGCAACACCAATACAAAAATAGGGCAACTCTAGTGCCAAAAATATGCAGGACCATTGCACGGCTTTGCAGGACCATTGCAACACCAAAACCTAATTCTCTATATTGTATGCATTGAAATAACTCTATGCAGATAAAAAAGAGCTATGCAATGTGCAGGACCATTGCACATCTTTGCGCATCATAGTTGTGCAAAAAGTCTAGAGTTGCCTCTATGAGGTGTAAGAACAGGGCAACTCTAGTACTAAACACATGCAACTCCCTGTGCATGAAGCATGTGCTACCAAAACATAAAACTCATGTTAGAAGCGGGTAGAAAGTAGTAACTTGCATGTGTTAAAACAAAGCTTTTGCGTATCAGTATGGTTCTCGCTAAGACACAAATGACAAACGCATAAAAGGACACGTAAAAACAGATTCGAATAATCCCACACTAAGGAACTTTGCTACATTGCATATGGTCTCACTAAAAAAATAAAAAAGGCATAAACTACACCAAAGGATATGCCTTCTGCTCCTCGTATGCTCTCCATCAGATATGCACGTTGTTTCCATAAAGCACAAATGAAAAACGCATATCATGTAAAACAACCTTTGCTGCTATATATGTGGGTCATAGTGGTAGAAACATAAAGGGTATATGAAAAAAAGAGAAAACAAGAAATTTTTGAGAAAAAAGAACATAGAAATCGCCTTTGTTTAATTTTATAGTTTCCCAAACAAGTGCTTACAGTTGCTCCTTTTATTCTTGAACTAGTTTGTTAAAAAAGACGATTCATGTTTTTGTGGTGAGCTGACACACAGTTTGTTGCATGTTGATTGTTCATGATGATTGATCTGAATGAACCACCACTTGACGTAGAGTCCATCAACATTTCAGTCGAGTTGGGTGCACCCTTCTTGCATGCAGGGGATGAGCAGGAGCATCACCATTTGGAGGAGGGGGTTGGTGAGTCCCCTGACCACAACGTTGGCTCTAACACTACTCATGTCTCAAACAATCATGTTGCTGCTCCCCCACCTATGGTTGCTCATGCTAATACTTTAGTTGATGAGGCACATGAGTTGGAAGACGAAGAAGCTGGGTCACAGCCACAACAACCTTATGTTGGCATGCGCTTCGACACATTAGATGATGCGAGGGAACACTACAATCGCTATGCTTTGATGGTGGGTTTTTCAATCAAGTCGAATACGTCTTACAGGTCAGCCTACACGGGTGTGTTGGAAAAGCAACAATTTTGCTGTAAAAAGTTTTGCAGTCCCGTGGAGAGGGTTGGGGTCTCGGATGTTGTCTCGTCAAGCAAAAACACTACATGCCCGAGCTCACCTGAACAAGATGTTGAAGAGGATGGCGAAGAACACACTTACAAGAAGAAGAGGAAGCGAGAAACTGTAAAGCAAACAAAATGTCGTGCTAAGATGGTGGTGAAGCTTATAGATGGCAGATGGGAGGTTATCACTTTTATTGCAGATCACAACCACCCACTGCTTGACAAGCCATCACTTTCGAAATACCTCCGTTCTCACCAAGTCATCCCGCCGGAAGAGGGGAAAAATTCCGACTCACCTTAACGACTGCAACTTGACAGCGGGTAGAACAAAAAAAGAACTGCCCACACCACCTTCCCCCTTCCTTCTCATTGAATTAAATCTTGTTACTAGAGAAGTGTTACTTATTCTTGTGTCAAGTACTTTGATTTCCTTTTCTATCCTAGTATAAACTGCTTAGGATTCATGGAGGACCGTGATCGAAAGAGCCTGGCAACTTGAATAGTAAACTTGAGGCAACTATGTTCATTTTTTATGCAACTCTGATAATAAAAAAAAGCATGACCCAGCAGAAAAACTTGGTGTTACCTATTCCTACCTCAAGTACTTGGATTTCTTTCCTATCCTAGTATAAGCTGCTTAGGGTTCATGGGCAACCCTGACCAGAAAAAACCTGACAACTTGAACAGTGATCTGAGGCAACTATGTTCATTTTATATGCAACTCTGATAATAATAAAAAAGCATCACCCAACAGAAAAAACTTGGTTGAAAACATACCTGGTCTTGTTGTACTTATGCATAAGTGTTGCTTTATGTTCTCTATAAAAACAAGTTACTCGCTACATTGTGGTTAGTTTGTCCTGAAACACAAGTTTCTGTTTTTTTATTTATGCCAGGAAAGATGATGATGATAATGTCATCATACTACGGCTCGGAGTTAATTGTCCCTTACACAGCTAAAGCCATCCATAACCACTGTTTGAAGCTGAATGCCCCAACTAAGGACATTGACATTGAAGAAACACTAAACTACTTTTGCGAGATGATGGAAAACGACCCAGGATTCTTCTTTAAATGCAAAACAGATGTGAAAGGCAGGACAGAAAACTTGTTTTGGGTGGATGGTGCGGCGCGGAAAGCTTACGCGGAGGCTTATCAGGATTGCATATCATTTGATGCAACTTATCTCACAAACATGTCCAATATGCCGTTTGCCCCCGTCATTGGCATTAACAGGCATGGGCAGTCAATTATGCTTGGATGTGGATTTGTGCAGCAGGAACTAGCCTCAAGTTATGACTGGTTGTTTGATGCTTTCTTGGAGGCAATGGATGGTTTGGCTCCGGACAACATCATCACGGACCAAGATGTTGCTATGGCACAAGCTACAAAGAGGAAGTTCCCGACAACGATTCACCGTGTTGCCGTTGGCATATAATGAAGAAATCATAAGAGAAGCTTGGTCCTGTGTTGGCTAGGAACCCGGATTTGGTCAAAGACTTCAATGAATGCGTTGACTTTAGTTTCGCCCTGGCTGAATTTGAAAGGAAATGGGTTGCGCTTCAGTTGAAGTATGAAGGTCTTATGCATGGACACTTTGAGAAACTCTATGAATATCGGGCTACATGGGTGTCGTGTTACTTCAAATTCAGGTTCTTCCCTTTCCTTCAGTCGACGCAATGCAATGAAGGGTTCAATGTTGTCTTGAAGCGCTATGTGAACCCACACAAGTCAATTCTCAACTTCATCAAGCAATACGAGAAGATTCAGGTACACATACTCGTGTGGGAGGGCGGGAAAGACTACCGAACAGAGCATCTAGAAACACAAAAATGGTCGCGTTTCCCCATTGAGAGGCATGCCTACAAGGAATACACTAGGGACATCTATGTGAAATTTAGAACTGAGTTTCAAATGATTGGCCAGTACAATCAGCGCCCCGTTAGAATCAACTTCTATCACCTTGAGCCCAATACAGAAGAAGTTCTAGGGTATGAATCAAGGAAGTACCTAGTCACAGTGAGGCCAGAACCAGCAATCTATGATTGTGAATGTTGCAAGTGGCATAGGGACGACATACTTCGTTGCCATGTCTTGAAAATCTTCACGCACCTTGGCGTTAATGAGATACCTGCACACTACATCAAGCGCCGATGGACGCAGGATGCGGTGCCAAGTGCGCCAGCGCTAACTAACGAGGGCCCTCCACCGGACTTGCCCGCTGAGTTGGAGAACCAGGTTTAGCAAGTGACTCTGACAATGGATTTTGCAAAGCTAGCCAAGAAGGCAATGACTAGTGATGAGGCAACCGCTGTAGTTAGGAGGCACGTGAAAGCAGCAGATGTCGAGGTCACTAAGCTGAATAAACTAAGGAAGAAGAGGCTAAAGGCAGCCCGAGAAGCGTCTTGGGCTAGGGAAGCATCAAACCCTAATGCCCCAAGTGGTTCAAGCCAACCTCCTGCCCCTGCTCCTATGGATCCACCTCGGTCAGTTACAAAAGGGCGCAGCCGCAGCAGGCGCTTCCAATCAGCCCTAGAGCTACACCCCAAGAAAAAGAACAAATGCAGCATCTGTGATTCAGTCGATCACACTGCTGCGACATGCCTAGGGAACCTGCTATGATGGTTACCACATGAAGAGAATGAACCCTGGGCTTGCAAACTAGTTGAAGCAAAAAAGTAACAGTGTCCTGGTAGATGAAGCAATTGTGGCTATGTATTCACACATGTATTATGTTTGTCTATGTATTCACACATGTATTATGTTTCTGGTTAATACAATTCTAGCATGAATAATAAACATTTATCATGATATAAGGAAATAAATAATAACTTTATTATTGCCTCTAGGGCATATTTCCTTCAACTGCATATGTTTCTGCTGACAGAAGACACAAGATTTCATTATTTTAAATAGGCGAGGAGCAAACTGGATTGTGATGAAGAGCAAGGGTTGGTTGCGCTTTTCAAGCACTCGTTGATGAAGTACCATTCCTACCTGAGGCAAGCGCACTTCGATGGCAAGCCTCTGAACGAAATTTCTATAAAGTCTCTGGTGCTACATTTATCCGACAGTGACTGGAATAATCTTGTTACACATTGGTCTCGGCTGCAGCGTAAGGTACTATCTATGATATCATATCACAATTTGAACTACACTTCTGCATTTGCCTTAATGTCTCACTTGTACGAAAACTGTTAGCAGAAGAACATTCGTTCTCAAGGGACCATAGAATCTCGCAACTATACTGCACACTGCATTGCTCTTGTAAGTACCTCTTGCCCTGTATGTCCATGCTTACTTTCATAGCTGTTTGATTATGTAGCATCACTGCACATGTTAGCCTCGTAATCGTCCATTTGGTGGACATTATAAGATCTGTATGGACTCTTACATAAATTTAGAATCAACCCAATGCTTTTGAAGAGGTTTAGCTCTGCAGTCCTCTTGTAAGGACTGAACGGGGTCTATCACTGTACTTACATTAACAGCTACTCTCTCCGTCCCATAATATAAGAACGTTTTGTACAATACACCAGTGTTCAAAACACTCTTGTATTATGGGAAGAGGGATTGGTTCATTTTGTAGCATTCTGCATCTTATCTCCCTCGCCCACCATTTACTAAAAAAAATCATATCTATATTTAATCTTGCCAACAAGTAGAATACACAGACAATGCTAGTGAGAAGTGTAGCCCATTGCTCTTGTCAGTACATTTTGTCCTGTAACGCTTGTACTTTCAGGGATTGGTAGTTGATTATGTAGCATCAATCTGCATCTTATCTTCATTATCCTCTACCCCTTCCAGTATTATCATATCTATAATTACTCTCTACAAAATGTAGAGTACAGACAATGCTTATGAAGAAGATTCTGTGCTGAAATTCTTGGGGTATCCTTCCCTTGACATGGAGAAGGGCATTATAAAGCCGGTGTTAACTGTTAATGTAAGTCAGTCCTTCTAAAGCCTTTATCCTCAACTGCTGTTTAATTTGCTCATACTCCCTATCATTTACTGCTGTTTAGTTTGCTGTTTCTACCAAAATGCATGTTTGTAAGAACCGTAAGTTCTAAGTTTTACTTGTAAAACCAAATTCATTATTCATACCATGCACATTACTTAATACTCCCTATATGTATGCTTGTTTTTGTGGATCTATAATCTAGTGTGTGGTGAAGCAGCCCACGTTTGCACCTTGTCATCTCCTGTTTTATCTTACTGATGTGGCTGATGATATGAACAACATGCCATGCACATTATCCAAAATAGATACAATGATTTTCTTTGCCCTTCATCTATGCTTGTTATGTTGACATGGTAATCCAGTAGTGTGGAGAAGCTCCCCGTATTATGAACAATGCCAAATTATGCTATTGATATTTTGAACTTACTCTTTATTTTCTAATTTGAAATTGGATAGAATTGACAGAACAGTTATCCTCTTTGTTTATACACGTGCAAAACATGCCATCTCTCTGCTTTTTTTCAGGGTGATATGCCTGATGGCATGCACAAGTCTGCTGAAGGCTATGAGACAAACCCAACATATATTGCAGCAAAGAAGGCAAAACATCTTGAAGATAGCGAGACAACTCCAAAGTCTTGTCTTGATGTAGTGTTCAAGTTACTTGAGACTAACAGTCTGACAAGCTCACAGAATTCGTTGTCTGAATCAGTTCGACTTCTTCAGTCCCAAGTTCTAGCAAAATGGCATTCTGGAACTCAACTTCGACTTGAAATCCTATCTCTAAGAAAGATTGCGGAGAACACCAATGGGAACCTCATCGCTAAACAGCTACACCTGGAAGCTATGACCGACATGCTAGGCCGGTCTCACAGCCTTGCTCAGCAGTTTGCGCACCAGTTCCCCCGCAAGGCTAACCTTTCTTGAACTGTCTTGGAAGTGGTCTTGGTTCAGTATTATTTTGTTACGCTGCAATGGTGCCCAGTTTTTGTAATCTGCTTCTTTGTTGCGCTTTATGATCACTGGTGGCGAACTTCGATGCCCAGTGGATGTAATATACCTTAAATCCTTTATTGTATAGTGTAGGTTTATTTTTAGTTACTATGTCATAATTTCTTTATTGTATAGAGTAGGTTTGTTCTTAATTCCTACTAGTTACTGCCATCATTCGCTATCTGAAAAAAAAATCAGATGTAGTCGACCGGACCAAAACATTCGACTCTAATGGGCCAGGTTTTTAGCGGGCCACAATTGGGCCGGCCTGCGTCTTTCTTGGGCCCGAATGATTGGGGCCTTCACACATTGCGCCAGGCCCAAACTTACACCGGCCTATATTTTAGTTGGCCCTTTTGTCGACCCAACGCTTAGTTTGGCCCAGGTAGCTTTGGGCCATTAACAGGCTGAATATTGTACTAGCCTGTTACGGCCGAGATGAAACCACGGGCCTTTAGCAGGCCAAAATGCATGTTGGGCCTCAATTTTCACTAGTCGTCGACGGGCCTTCAGCAGGCCGAAATGTAGACCGGGCCGTTTTGGGCACAGTTAGCTCACGGGTCGTTATCAGGCCGAAACATATCTCGGGCCTTAGTTGGCCCACTGATATCATGGGCCTTTAAGAGGCCAAAAGCTTAGCACGGGCATCAACGGGCCAAATTACGCGACAGGCCTTTAACAGGCCCAAAGTCACGTTGGGCTTAACTGTTGCCACCTTTAGCACGGGCCGTTAGTGGGCTCGATGTCCCGTCGGACCATATATGACCCATGGCCAGCACGGGCCATTCCCAGGCCGAAAGTCACACCGGGCTGAAATGGGCCCATGTCTACATCAGGCCTCTAACAGGCTGAAAGTCACTGGGCTGTAGTTGGGCCCAAATATTCGGCGAACAATTAACGGACCAGATTTGGCTTCGGGCCGCAAATGGGTCCAAATATTGGGCGAACAATTAACGGGCGAGATCTGCCTTCGGGCCGTAAATGGGACCAAATATTGGGCGAACAATTAACGGGCCAGATCTGGCTTCAGACCGTAAATGGGCCTTTATTAAGCAGGCCATTATTGGGCTGGCCCACTAGTACCTGATTAAGTTCTACGAGCCTTTGACTAGGCCGGCCTTTTTAACCTATATGGGCCTTTGTTGGGCCCAGCCACGTGTCGACGTATCATAGGCATGTCTCCTCCAATGGACGGGTGACATCTGGCCCACTGACGAGCTGACAGGTGTTTCCTTCAGCCAATCAGAATTTTACACATGGAAATTTCCCATTGGTCATGGCTGTTAACGGGTTATCGGATCCAAAATCCGACCCGATAGCTTAACGGCGTTCCGTTACGGTGGATGCCACGTGTCGGTCACCCTTGACGAAAGAACTTCTGTGACGCAATATCGTCATGCAAGTGGACACTTCCGTGATAATAATTTTGATAATGTCATGGAACACTTCTATAACAGCACAGGTATGACTATCTTGTTTCTGTCATAAAATCGTCATGGATGTACATGCATGACAAAAAACGTGACCTACTGTGACAAACACGTATCATCACGGAAGTGTATTTTTTTGTAGTGTAAGCCACACAATGGACGGTGGCGGCGAGGTCATGTGCAACCTTCCTCCACGCCTGTAATGTTCTTTCCGCCCTCAGATAAAAAAGATCCACCTCTTTCACTTACACTATCCCTTATTTGATGTTTGCACGTAGGATGTTACATGGCGCTGCACTGACAACGACATGTGTGAGGTTGTCTAGCCTCCTCCACCTCCACGCTGGCTTATGGGTGGGTGAAATCCCTATCCGGACAATCGATCCATGATAAGAACGATATGTTCATGCCATTTTCCATGTCAACGCCGCCACCTTCATCCCATTCATGCCCCCGAAGTCAATGATGCGCATTTTCTGTGAGCTCTCCCCAAAATCTTCGTCGTGCTGCCGTTGGGTAGCCCCTATTGTTGTTTCTCTCGTCATGTGTAGTGTCCTTTATTTACATTCGGCCATGGACATTGACCAACCCCTCCTGGAGATAATTTCATTAGTGTCTTCTGTGAGACCATGTCACTTCATTGTCGTAAATCTTTCATCACACTCCCAAGGGGGGGGGGTCTACCCTTGTAGTGGAGAATTCGCGCAATCCTTTCGTGCATTCTCGACAAGCAAAAGTCTATTTTGTCTTCAATATCACTTCATCCATTGGAAATGACCACCCTCAAGACGAGTGCTAGATTGCACGGGATTGGTAATGGCGCATCTCCTTGATCTTACTACTGCAATATTTACCCATTGACAGTTTGTTGTTTCCTTGTTGGAGCTCTCATGTGTGTAATTCAGAGTCTGCCTTGGTGTCGTCTCTTGACATAATGTGTTGCCTCAACAACATCCTCTACTTTACTAGGAGTACTTATACGACGATTATGACATAGCTATACGAAACATTAACTAGATTCTGGTTTTGATATTTAGGAGGTTGGTCTTCACTTCGTGTTCTAACTAAAAATACAAAGGTAAACATAGTTCCATATGCACTCACGTGAATAGTAAAATTGAAAAAAAAATACTAGAAAAAAATGAAATTCTAAAAGTTTGGGTTATCAACCTTGGACGATCATCCTACTCACATGTGAAGTTTCGTGAAGGAAAGATACCGTGGCATTCTTAGTGAAAAAAATATAATCGGGGACTTACTATTATTCACCATTGTAGCTGATGAATCGCCGACAGCAGCCACACCCTCAAGCACGTACCCAGCCGGCGTGTCAGTGATTGCGGACCGTGTTCGCCGGAAGCAGAAAGGGGACGACAACCGAAAAGCGGCCAAGATGTTGCCCCCCGACCTGGTGATGCTGTCCACCCACCAGTTGTGGCGGGAGTGGAGTAGGGGCGGGGGCGGGGTCGAGGGTCGGTCATGAGAGAAACCGAGAGAGAGCAATAAGAGTGTGGTGTGTAACCGAGGGTGGGCGGTGAGGCGAGAGAGCGCATACGAGTTATGAGCGTCACGTCCATCTCCCGCGCTTTTCCATACGTGCAAGCGGTAGCCATGCGGGACTCGCTTGGGCCCGGGTCTGAGAAAAACAGCCCATTCGGCCGTTCCTACTCAACCTGGCCCGGAAGTTCTCTGTGATTCGTACAGCCAAGAAATTTGATGCAGCCTAGGCAACCTAACAGCCCAAAATTACACCCTATGAATCTGACCGAGTGAAACGCACACGCCCCTAACCTCCATGGCTGCGTACTGCCACCACGACGAGACATGCATGATCGAAACGGGCGAACCACGAAAACTCGTACCGCCGTCACATCCCCTCGCCTGATAAAAACCGCGTAGCAGCGTTTGTTTTTCCAGCCAAGGTCAACAAATGGCAAGACGTGGCCGAGAAAAAGGCACCCGAAATCCGAAACCTTGACAGCCCCGTCCCACCTCAAACCACACTACTACTACTACTAGTAGGCACCAAAAAAAGGTCTCCACCCAGGACAGGAGGCATCCATCCAGCCAGCCGTCAGCGTTGCCCTCAGCATCGTACCCAGTAAACTATAACGAGTACACCCTCCACCGTCGCACGCCGCAGGATGAACCATACGCTCGCCGCGAGCCAAAAAAAACAAGCCGCAACTTGCCTCGTCGTTCCGCCCGGCCGGCCGAGCGTGCTGCGCGTCGTCGCGGCCAGGCCAGCCGCCCTTCCTTCCGCGGTTTCTTCCCGGTTTCCACCACCCGCGGGGAGGCGAGGGGCGGGGGCCGCAAGCGACAGTCTGCACGGGAAATGCCCAATTTCCCAGCCTTCTTTTTTCGCCCGACTCAGCTCCCTATGCTATGCTGCCGCACTGTACCGCCAGTACCGCTTGCTCCTCGCAGTCCAGCTATTTCCCATATGGACCTGGCACCAACCCCTCCCCCGGTCGCGCACACCCGAGGAAGAAAATTGTTTTGAGAAAAGAAGCAAGGGGAAATAGAGGGAGGAAATTATACTAGTACCACCACTAGTGATGCTCTACTGTCCAGCCAGGCAGCCACGGACACCAAGGCAGGCGGGCAGGGACGGGAGGGAGGCGCCAGAAAGAGATGAGCTCGGCGTGCTGCTGAGGTGAGGTGAGCTCAGCTGAGGCGAGACACACAGAGAGGCGAGCGGTGCGCGGTGCTCTGCTGCATTGCATTGGCCGACGGAGGATCGGCTTCCCGCCCGAGGGCCTCGGATCTCGGCCGCGCCGCCCGACGGCCCGAGCTCCGCGGCCGCTGGCTTCTCTGCCGTGCCGTGCGTGATCTGCTGCGCGCGCGCCGCCACTTGCGTGGGCGGGAGGATTCGGATCTCCTCTCCACGTCGCTGTCGGGAGAGAGAGAGAGAGAGAGCAGGCCAGGGTGGGTGGCAGCTTCCTTCCATTGAAGCGGTGGTTCGCTGAGCTGCTTGATTGGGGCGAAGCCGGGCGGGAGATCTGGCCGTCGGCGAGGACCTGCAGATCCCCTGCCTGCCACTGCCAGCGCGCGCCCACGCCTCGCTGCTGTGGAGGTGCCTGCGGAGGGCGGCGGTGGTGGTGGGGATGGGCGGCTACGCGGATCCCTTCATGCCTCCGCAGCCGGCCTCGTCGTCGTCTTACGCCGTGCCGCAGGGCGGGCATGGGCAGCCGCAGCCGCAGCCGCAGCCCGCGCCGCGCCCGCCGGGCTGTCCCTACTCCTCCTCCGCCTCGGCCCCGCCGGTTTCCACGTCCTACCATTCTTTGCCCCCCGCGGCGTCCCCTCCGCCGGTAAGTAGCCCCCCTCCGGCCTCCCCGCCACCCGAGCCATTGCCGTCACCTCCTCCAGCATTGCCGTCCTCGCCGCCACCGCCGGCATTGTCGCCTCCGCCGCCCGACGCGCCCCCTCCGTCGCTTCCACCGCCGTCCCCATCGCCCTCGCCGCCTCCCGCCGAGGTTCAGGCGCCACCGCCACCGATGGCGGCCGACCAGCCACGCGTACAGCCCCGCGTGTACCCGTCGCCGCCGCCCCCGTCCCTCCCCCCGCCGCCGCCAGTAGTCCTCTCGCCACCAGCCCCGCCTCCATCCCACCCACCATCGCCATCGCCTACTCCAGCTCCAGCTCCAGCACCCACGCCGGTTGCAGTCTATTCGCCTCCCCCGCCAAGAATTGCATCTCCCCCGCCGCCGCCGCGCCATCATTTTAAGCCACATTATGCGCCGCCACGCTCGCCTGGGAGGCCACACTCAAACTCGACCCGCTCAAATGGCAGCGGCAAGAACATCGAAATATCGAGGGAAACTGCCACCACCATTGTAGCAATTGCCGGTCTTGCAATGCTCAGCTTCATCGGTGCCACCATTTGGCTTGTCAAGAAGAAGCGACGGCGGGCAGAGCCTCCCTCAGCACTGCCGACACAGCAGCAACCAGCTCCCCCGCCGCCACCACCCAATTACATCCCCTCATCTGCAGGATCCTCACTAGCATCAGGTACTAGAAAACATAAGCGCCCGAGTGTTAAATGTATCTCTATATCTGCAGTTTCTAAATTTAGCCAGTCCTAGACGATGCTCATTACAGTATTTGTGTTGGCCAGATGGGTTCTACTTACGATCACCGGGCTATCCCTTCATGAGGTCCAGTACCGGGAGCCATGGGTTCCCCTACTCGCCGGCAGACTCCGGGATAGGGTACTCGAGGATGCTGTTCACGCCGGAGAATTTGGCAGGAATCTCAAATGACTTTTCGGATGAGAACCTCTTGGGAGAAGGTGGATTTGGGTGTGTGTACAAGGGCATCTTGCCAGATGGTCGCCCTGTGGCTATCAAGAAGCTCAAGATTGGGAATGGGCAGGGAGAGCGTGAGTTCAGGGCCGAAGTTGATACTATCAGCAGAGTACATCATAGACATTTGGTTTCACTAGTAGGCTATTGCGTATCAGAGGGCCAGCGGATGCTTGTATATGATTTTGTTCCCAATAACACGCTTTATTACCATCTCCATGGTGAGAACTCCCTGTCAATCATAGTGGTTCTTTTATTTGCATCAATTTTAGCTTTAGTGAGGCAGCTAGATTGCTCATATGTTGCCTGGTCATTAACCATGCTCATGGAATTTCAGTAAATGAAGTACCACTAGATTGGCGTACGAGGGTCAAGATTGCGGCCGGAGCAGCTCGCGGAATTGCTTACCTGCACGAAGATTGTAATATTTTGTGACTAAATTGTCTCTTCACATTAATCCCCTGAACTAGTGTGGTGTACTAAGCATTGCTCTGTTTGTATTCATCAGGTCATCCACGGATTATTCATAGAGATATTAAATCATCTAATATTTTATTGGATAACAACTTCGAAGCTCAGGTATGCTTTTACTTGGTGTATTAGTTCCAGCTTCCACTTGTTTCTATGCGATTTTTCAGTTGTATTTATTTTCTAAAAAAATGCTATGTATCTCCAACCAATCTCCAGGTTTCTGATTTTGGACTTGCAAGGTTAGCTGCCGACTCCAACACGCATGTCACGACACGTGTCATGGGAACATTTGGGTGAGTAATGGTCCAAAGACAGCCATTGCAATCTTCAGTCAATTTTTTCCGATAATCTGTGATCTATATATAGTTTCCAGTATAAATGTAGTATGTCCTCTGCAGGTATTTGGCTCCAGAGTATGCATTGTCCGGGAAGTTGACAGCAAAGTCTGATCTATATTCTTTTGGAGTTGTTCTTTTGGAACTTATTACCGGAAGAAAACCTGTTGATTCTTCTCAGCCGCTTGGAGATGAGAGTCTTGTCGAATGGGTGAGTTTCTTAAAATATTCTGTACTTGTTGCATGCTCCTCGCTTTAGCTCATAAACTATGCTCTTTTTTCACGTTCGTAAAATATTTATTTGATTGATATAAGTAACATCTTTTTTCACTTCTAATTAATAATTGACCTATCGTATTATCTGGCTATGTTACTTTTTTTTGAAAGGAGGCAAAAGACTTGCCTCATTCATTAATTAAGAGGGGAAATTTTAGTTGAAGTTTGGTTATGTTACTTAGATGCTTCAAGATTTGGTTGATTTCCTGTCCATAGTAGTACTAGATAATTTTTGTTGATCAATATAGCTGTTGAGGTGATTTCCAAATTCTAGAGCCTGATATCATGCAGCATCTAGCGGTGTCTTCTCTAGATCACCTCTTTCCCTCCAAAGTTGAACCGTTGGGCTCTTTTATTACAAGGTTACAAGGTGGCTGATGCTAGCTGTTGTATTATGTTGGCCCCTTCCATTGGACCCGTTTCCATAGCATGTTGACCGAGAAAGTGATCTGGAGAGAACTAAGTGAGCTGAAAAGTTCCAACTATTGGAGCTCGCTTTTATAGAAAGTGGGCAACCTGATTATTCTTCCAGGGTGGCACGCAGAAAGTGGATACAGTGTTATTTAATGCACTCTTCATGCTGTGGTGAGTCATGAAAGAAGCTAAATGAGAACTTGAGAAAACAGGGACCGATTATCCTAATATATTAGCGAACATAAGCATAAATGGAACTGATGAATGCATCACACAGATGACACCTCATTGCTCTAAATGCATTCCTCTCTGGCTACTGTCTAAATGCATTTCTTCAATTTTCATCATGACTGATAGATGGTGCATAATGTAAACTCAAACTCTGCTCTTGCTGAAATTTTTTCAGGCTCGGCCCTTTCTCTCGCAAGCAATCGAGCATCGAGACTTCGGGGATCTTCCGGACCCGAGGATGGAAAACAAATTCGAAGAAAATGAGATGTATCATATGATAGGGGCTGCGGCTGCATGCATTCGTCATTCTGCGGTGATGAGACCACGGATGGGGCAGGTACTAAATAATAAACCACATTTCATTCATTTTACCTCGTTCCTGATTTTTTTTAAATGACAGCACAGGACTAAGATGTATGCCCATGTATTTTCCTTTGCTATATCCCAGGTGGTAAGAGCACTGGATAGTTTAGCCGACTCTAACCTAAACAACGGCCTTCAGCCCGGGCGCAGCGAGGTGTTCTTGGAGCCGCGGACCGAGGAGATCAGGCTGTTCCAGCTGAGAGAGTTCGGCAGCCGGGAGTGCAGCGACGAGCTGAGCCAGGCCAGCTGGAGGAGCCGGAGAGACCTGTGATGTGAACAACAGGCGTCGGTCGGCCGGTACAAGACCTTCATTAACATTCTTTTTGGTCATTCTTTACATGTAATTATCTCTTTTACATGATTTTTTCCCCCTTCCCTGACGGAAATCCTTGTCCTCCCCGGAGTAAAGTAAATTTTGCAATTCTTTCAGGAGATGAGTAAATTCCTTCTTTCTTTTCTGTTCTCGGTCAAATGAAAAAAAGGAAAAATACAGAGACTTCGGCTCCAGGGGTTCTCAGATAGAGTAACTGTATTATGGGTGCTTTTTTGATCGACCGGCCAGATTGCTGGGCTTGCGGTGCAAGCTTCAGCAGGGCCTAGGGCTCTAGGCAGTAGAGCTCGGTGGGTTGACTCGGGCCTTGTATTAGCGCTGCAATCATTCGTGCATGTTAACCCTAATGTTTATATCTCCGGGCGTAATCCCGTGGATCTTATGCTCAATCATTCCGCACCCTCCGTTTTGTTTGTCAAAAGGCCGGTGGGAGGCCCCCATGTCCCGTTGCCACTTGTGGGTACGTAGTGGCGCCGGTGGTTGCCGCGTCCGATGCTCTCTCTGTGATGGATCGCTGAGATTTGTGCTCGTGGGTCTCGTTTCCCTGTCTCGCCGATCCGTCGGTCGATAATTAAATGGGCGATAATTTGGACGGGGTGCCCGCCGCATGATGATGGGAAAAGGGAACCGCTGGCGGACGGCAATGTCGCACCAAGAACGAAATAATACTACTACTACGCGCACGGTCTGCACGGATGGAGAGGCAGCGGCAGCGGCAGCGAGCGTTGGCGCTGGACGGACTGTCGGTTCCCAACTCGCCATGCCTTCGTTCTACTCCCTCCGTCCGAAAATACTCGTCATCAAAATGAACAAAAATAGATATATCTAGAACTAAAATACATTTAGATACATCCTCTTTTATCCATTTTGACGATAAGTATTTCCGAACGGAGAAAGTATATTTTTCTTCTTCTCCATTTTTTTTGAGAGAACTTTCTTCGTCTCCATTTGTTCTTCGGTCTTGCGTGCGTTGCACTGGCCCAAGTGACACCGGTCTGAAGCCCAGCAAGGCTGCGGGTCTTCTGAAGCTTTGTTTTTTTTCCTTTGAGAAGGCTAATGATACGTATTAAAACGAAATCACTAGTTTTTATTTTTTGTGCAAATTAAAACGAAATCACTAGATGAGGAGTACCCGGTTCTTAGCATTAGGTGATACTAGCAAAAAGGCCCGTGCGTTACAACGGGAGAAAAAACATCCTCTCATATCTCTAGTTGGGTTAGTTGGACAAACTGTGCGTGGCCGGTTGGCGGGTTATGAGGTCGGACCCTGCCATCGGCTATTTTATTTTTTGCCAGCTCTCCGGACATGGGCCACCGTGCGTCGTCAGGTGGGCTTTATCCGTTAGGCCAAAACAGATGGCAAGTAACGAAACCAAATAGCGTACGTGAAATTAATTGAAGCGGGATCAAACAAAGCGGAACGAAACCAAGAATATCACCTCTCTTTAATAGTAGGTATAGATATAGATATAGATATAGATATAGATGCGGCATTGCATGACGACTTCAATCGAGCTAGATGCATGACGCCACCAAGGACCCTGAACTACTAACCGTCTCTATGAGGTGCACAGTGAGTGGGTTTCAACTTTTTCTTGAAGAACTGAAACATTTTTTAAAACTATCACAAACATTATAAAAACTCTAAACATTTTTTGAAAGACATTTTTTATTTTGTAAATATTTCTATAGAAATGCTAACAAGTTTTTTTTAAGTTGAACATTGGATTTTGTGAACACCCTATAAAAGAAAGGAAAAGGAAAAAAAAGAAAAAACTGAATGAAGAAAAAAGTAAAAAGAAAATTGGTAAAGTAAACAACACGCAAAGGTAAATGAAGAAACCTGGACTAGAACCTTCTAGAAAGTTCCAAAATCGGTTTTCCTGAAGAAGCTATGGTAGGGCCAACCCTAGCTCGCTCGCTCGCTTTTGCCTATGCGATTGGCCAATAATGCGTTGCAATGAGCGATGCATAGGATTTTCCCTGCTTTTGCTTGATGTGTGGGTTTGGATCTTCTCCCTGGTGCCCCATGTGCATGTCCCAAATCGGCTTTTGATGGTCAGGCTGGACTCTCGGCGCCATGGGGTCGATGTTGGGCATCCCTAAGGGCTCAAATTACTAATTCGATACGTTACTGAGAACCATGTCCCACATATCGGTATGAGATTAGGACTCGTTTAGAATAGCATAGCACATTTAGAAAATGGGCATTGCATATCGCAAGCCCCTAAGTGCTACGCCGGATTGGCTCACGGTGCCAACTATGCTCAACAAATCTCTGAAAACTAGTGCATTGGAGGTTCCACTCCGCATTGTCAACATTAATTGGCTCCATGGCTTGCTGAAGAAGCACCAAATCTATCCAATTTTGCACTGGAAGAGTGCATTGATGGGAGAGAAATGGCGTCGCGTGTTGGGCGGAAGAAGATAGGGTTTCAAAGGTTGTAATGGTATTGGTGGGTAACTAAACACAATGTTGGATGTGTACTAGGGTAAAAGACTACAGAATAATCTGAAATAAGCTTAGAAGACCACAATATTCTCTTAAATAAGCTGCCCAAGGCAACTTATGAGATTATGATAATCTAGGTAAGTGGATTATATAATCTACAAAACAATATGCCTTGTTGGCCACCACCCACATGATGTAAACAAACATGGCCATAGCTTGCCTATTCACCCCTGTGGCATGGTGGATTATATCACTTGGTGAGTTTGATCACACTAATGTGTTATTATGAACCATGTCCCACATGATTGATACGAGACTAGGGATTTGATTGCATATTGCAAACAGGGCATCACAATACACAACAAGTTATGGAGATAATAAATAGGCCTAGAGTCCACCTCTTCCTCCGGCGGCGGCGCCGGAGTCCATCTACCAATTTCCAGCGTTACGTTTAGCAATCTCGACAGACGATTCGCAAGGGCTCACCCCCCGCGAACAAGGCGGCGGTGTTGCATGGCGGATCAGGATGTCCAGGAGGGCGGGGGCGGGAAGAAGGGAGATCATGGCGGATTAGGGTTTGTTGTCGATGAGGGTGTCGTTAGAGGCAAGAGAAGGGAGACTGGGGCAGCCTCTGGTACGACTGCGGATGGAGCCACGGAGAGGGAGGGGGTCGAGATGGGAGACACATATCGGGACGAAGCTGCAGACCGAGAAGAAGTTGACCATGGATGGGATCAGTTTGGTCCGGAACCCGAGCTGGAAGACGCCTTTGAAGGCTTGAAGCTCCATGGTGAGGAAGAGGGAGACCTGGGTCTTTCTGGAGAGGTAGAGGAGTTGATCAAGGATGTTCGTTGGTTGTGCTTGTTCCGGGTCCATACTATGAGGCCGTTTAGCCACGCGGCGTTGCTGAATTCAATGAGGAACGCTTGGGCTTGTGCCCAGGGAGTTACTTTCAACATCAAAGGGCCAAATCTATTCTTGGCTCAGTGTCATTGCCTGGGGGATTGGCAGCATGTCATGGAGGGAGGCCCTTGGCAATTCCGATGAGATCCAGTGGTTATTGTGGAATATGATGGATTCACTAACGTCCCCGAATATGCACTGGATATGTATCCCCTGTGGGTAAGGATCAAAGGTTTACCGGATGGGCTAACAAGAAAGAGGGAGCTAGCGGAGAAAGTTGCTAAGAAGGTGGGAGAGCTGCCGTTTACGATGGTTGTGAATGAGGGGAGGATTAATCCTTCTAGCCACTTAAGGGTCAGGGTGTTTGTGAATGTGCAGAAACCATTGGTGAGGTTTGTGAGTATTACTCTCAAAGAGACGAAAAGGTACCCCGTTACTTATGAGAAGCTGCCGGATTTCTGCTTTTTCTGTGGCTGTATGGGGCATGTGGTAGAGGAGTGCGGAGACGGGTTTCACGATCCTTCCGAGTGTGATTGGGGGGACTGGTTGCATTGGAGTAGTGAGCCGGCTATGGCAGGAGGTGGTGTAGGGCGCGGTAGAGGCGGGGCGTCGGCAGGTATTGGCGTGGGAGGAGGGAGACGGGCTGGTAGAGGGGGAGGTAGAGGAGTAGGAAACTCAGGAGGAAGGGGTGGTGCAGAAGGTCAGCCGGCTGGGAGAGTAGATGACACTGGACGGAAGACGGGGGGTGGGGTGCTTGCGGTGTCAGGTGCCCCCAATGTTGGTGATGAAGATCTTCGGACAGTTCGGAAAAGGCTCATAGGGGACGATGGAGTTGTGATGGCGCGAGGTCAACCAGTGCCGAACCTTGCTGGCAAAGTCCCGAACACGGTTTTGTTGTTGGAGAGTGGAAGTGGGTCAGGGATAAATGAGGTGTCTGCCCCGTCGTCTACGCCTGGCAAGATACCAGTTGTGAAAAGAAGAAAGCAAGGTGAGGAGAGGGAGGATGTTGATATTACAATGACGGAAGAGGTGGCCTCCTTCAAGGAGGACCGCCGGGCCCAATGAATGTCCTAAGCTGGAACTACCGGGGAGGGGGGAATACCCGGACAGTTCGTGAGTTAGCGACTATCTGTCAGTCGCATTCCCCCAGCATGGTGTTTTTGTGTGAAACAAGACAGAGAGCTAACAAAATGAAGAAGGTGCGAGGGAGGATTGGTTTGAAGGGTTTTGCAGGAGTTGATAGTAATGGGATGAGCGGTGGTCTTGCGCTTTATTGGCATGAGAGTTATGATGTGGAGATTCTGGACAAAGAAGAGCATTTTATTGATGCACTAGTCCGTGTCCAGGAGGGGGCGGCCCAATGGAGGATCACATGTATATATGGTGAACCACGTGTTGAGAACAGGCACATCATGTGGTCCAAACTCGAGCAACTAAAAGTCGTGAATGATCTACCTTGGCTTGTCGTGGGTGATTTCAATGAGGCCATGTGGGGATTTGAGCATTTATCAGCTACGCCACGGGGAGAGTGATGACCCACAAGTATAGGGGATCTATCATAGTCCTTTCGATAAGTAAGAGTGTCAAACCCAACGAGGAGCAGAAGGAAATGATAAACGATTTTCAGCAAGGTATTCTCTGCAAGTACTGAAATAAGTGGTAACAGATAGTTTTGTGATGAGATAATTTGTAACGAGCAGCAAGTAACAAAGGTTGGGTGCTGTTCTTACTTGAACAAGCATCCCACTTATATAAGGAAAAGCGCAGCAAGGTGGCCCAATCCTTTTTGTAGCAAAGGACAAGCCTGGACAAACTCTTATATAAGGAAAAGCGCTCCCGAGGACACATGGGAATATCGTCAAGCTAGTTTTCATCACGTTCATATGATTCGCGTTCAGTACTTTGATAATTTGATATGTGGGTGGACCGGTGCTTGGGTGCTGTTCTTACTTGAACAAGCATCCCACTTATGATTAACCTCTATTGCAAGTATCCGCAACTACAACAAAAGTATTAAGGTAAACCTAACCATAGCATGAAACATATGGATCCAAATCAGCCCCTTACGAAGCAACGCATAAACTAGGGTTTAAGCTTCTGTCACTCTAGCAACCCATCATCTACTTATTACTTCCCAATGCCTTCCTCTAGGCCCAAATAATGGTGAAGTGCTATGTAGTCGACGTTCACATAACACCACTAGAGGCTAGACAACATACATCTCATCAAAATATCGAACGAATACCAAATTCACATGACTACTAATAGCAAGACTTCTCCCTTGTCCTCAGGAACAACGTAACTACTCAAAAAGCATAAACATGTTCATAATCAGAGGGGTATTAATATGCATAAAGGATCTGAACATATGATCTTCCACCAATTAAACCAACTAGCATCAACTACAAGGAGTAATTAACACTACTAGCAACCTACTAGCACCAATCCCAGACTTGAAGACAAGAATCGGATACAAGAGATGAACTAGGGTTTTGAGATGAGATGGTGCTGATGAAGATGTTTATGGAGATTGCCCTCTCCCAATGAGAGGAGCGTTGGTGATGACGATGGTGATGATTTCCCCCTCCGGGAGGGAAGTTTCCCCGGCAGAACAGCTCTGCCGGAGCTCTAGATTGGATCCGCCAAGGTTCCGCCTCGTGACGGCGGAGTTTCGTCCCGAAAGGTTGCTTCCTATTTTTTTCTCGACGAAAGACTTCATATAGGAGAAGATGGTCATCAGAGAGCCACCAGGGGGCCCACGAGGCAGGGGGCGCGCCCTAGGGGGGGCGTCCCCCACCCTCGTGAGAAGGGTGTGGGCCCCCTGGTCTTCATCTTTGGCGAGGATTTTTCATTATTTATTATAAGGTGTTCCGTGGAGTTTCAGGACCTTTGGAGTTGTGCAGAATAGGTCTCTAATATTTGCTCCTGTTCCAGCCCAGAATTCCAGCTGCCGGCATTCTCCCTCCTTATGTAAACCTTGTAAAATAAGAGAGAATAGCCATAAGTATTGTGACATAATGTGAAATAACAGCCCATAATGCAATAAATATCGATATAAAAGCATGATGCAAAATGGACGTATCAGAGAGCCACAAATGGTTGCCTTTCGAGATACTTTGGAGATCTGTGGCCTAGTTGACCTAGGCTTTGTTGGGATCCCCTTTACGTATGATAATAAGAGGGGAGGAGGAGGCAATGTGAAGGTGAGGCTGGACAGGGCAGTGGCAACTAACTCGTGGAGGAACTTGTTTGCTTACGCTTCGGTTCTACATGTGCCCTCGCCTTGCTCGGACCATGTGGCACTTGTTTTGAAGGGGTCGTTCGATCAGGGGCCAAACGGGGGGGAAGCAGAGGAGATATGAGTTGTTTTGGGAGAGGGACGGATCTTTACCGGATGTGATCAAAGAGGCTTGGGGGGCTGTAGGGGTGTGCATAACATGGTACAACTGAGAGATGCATTAACCAAAATGATGACAGCTCTTCGACTTTGGAGCAAAAAATTTGGTAATGTTACTCGAGATCTAGCAAAATCACGAACCCAGCTAGAGGAGTTGATGAGTATGAACGCTGATCGTCAAGATATTGCACGTGTGACGGATAAGATGAATGAGCTTTTGTATCAAGAGGAGATGCTTTGGTTGCAACGTTCGCGTATCACGTGGTTGAAGGAAGGGGACAGAAACACAAAATATTTCCAAAGCAAGGCAGTCTGGAGGGCGAGGAAGAACAAGATCCGTGAACTCACGGATAGCGTCGGTGTAATTCACTCCATGTAATTCAAGCATGGGGGAACTAGCTAACCTTTATTTCCATGATATTTTTACAGTTGATCTGACGCTTAATGCTGCGCCTATTCTGGACTTAATAAACCAGGTGGTAACCGAAGAGGATAATGCTAAGTTGTGTGCGCCTTTTACAGATAAAGAGATTTCAGATGCTTTGTTTCAAATTGGTCCCCTAAAAGCTCCGGGTCCGGATGGCTTTCTTGCAAGATTCTTTCAGCGGAATTGGAGCACTCTCAAGGAGGGTGTGTTGGCAGCGGTGAGGGATTTTTTCAGTACGGGTATCTTGCCGGAGGGAGTGAACTCCACCTCGATAGTACTTATTCCCAAAATTCCCAACCCGGTGAGAATCACAGACTACAGACCTATTAGTTTGTGCAATGTTATCTATAAGGTGATATCCAAGTGCCTAGTGAATAGGATGAGGCCTTTGTTGGATGATCTCATATCTCCTGAACAGAGTGCATTCATCCCAGGATGGATGATCACGGACAACGCACTAGTTGCGTTTGAATGTGTCCACCACATTAAGCAGGAAAAGGATCCTACAAGAAGTTTCTGTGCGTACAAATTGGACTTATCAAAAGCTTATGATCGAGTTGATTGGGTCTTCTTGAGGCAAATGATGCAAAAGTTGGGTTTCTCTCAACGATGGGTTGACTGGATAATGTCTTGTGTCACGTCGGTGAGATACTCTGTCAAACTAAATGGAACCCTCTTGGATTCGTTTGCACCGAAGCGTGGGCTTCGGCAAGGAGATCCGCTATCCCATTTCTTTTCTTGCTTGTGGCAGACGGGCTATCTGCTTTACTAAGGAACAAAGTGGCTACTGGTGTAATCACATCGGTGAAAGTGTCTAGAAGAGGACTGGGTGTGTCGCACTTATTGTTTGCTGACGATACGTTGTTGTTCTTTGAGGCTACAGGAGAACAAGCGAGAGAGATCAAAGCTGTGCTGGACATGTATGGTAGGGTGACAGGCCAGAGCCTAAACCCTAACAATTGTTCCATTCTTTTCGGGGAGGCCTGCCCCGTTGCGATGCAGGAGGAAGTAAGGTTAGTACTACAGATCACTAACTTGCATTTTGAGGAAAAGTACTTGGGCCTGCCGACACCAGAGGGTCGGATGTCTAAGGGACGTTTTCAGAATTTACAGACTCGGTTAACCAAACGATAAAGGAAATATGCCCTAGAGGCAATAATAAAGTTATTATTTATTTCCTTATATCATGATAAATGTTTATTATTCATGCTAGAATTGTATTAACCGGAAACATAATACATGTGTGAATACATAGACAAACAAAGTGTCACTAGTATGCCTCTACTTGACTAGCTCGTTGATCAAAGATGGTTATGTTTCCTAACCATAGACATGAGTTGTCATTTGATTAATGGTATCACATCATTAGGAGAATGATGTGATTGACTTGACCCATTTCGTTAGCTTAGCACTTGATCGTTTAGTTTGTTGCTATTGCTTTCTTCATGACTTATACATGTTCCTATGACTATGAGATTATGCAAGTCCCGTTTATTGGAGGAATACTTTGTGTGCCACCAAACGTCACAACATTACTGGGTGATTATAAAGGTGCTCTACAGGTGTCTCCGAAGGTACTTGTTGGGTTGGCGTATTTCGAGATTAGGATTTGTCACTCTGATTGTCGGAGAGGTATCTCTGGGCCCACTCGGTAATGCACATCACTATAAGCCTTGCAAGCATTGCAACTAATGAGTTAGTTGCGGGATGATGTATTACGGAATGAGTAAAGAGACTTGCCGGTAACGAGATTAAACTAGGTATTGAGATACCGACGATCGAATCTCGGGCAAGTAACATACCGATGACAAAGGGAACAACGTATGTTGTTATGCGGTCTGACCGATAAAGATCTTCGTAGAATATGTAGGAGCCAATATGGGCATCCAGGTCCCGCTATTGGTTATTGACCAGAGAGGTGTCTCGGTCATGTCTACATAGTTCTTGAACCCGTAGGGTCCGCACGCTTAACGTTCATTGATGATATAGTACTATATGAGTTATGCATGTTGGTGACCGAATGTTGTTTGGAGTCCGGGATGAGATCACGGACATGACGAGGAACTCCGGAATGGTCCAGAGATAAAGTTTGATATATGGGATAATAGTGTTTGGTCACCGGAAGGGTTCCGGAATTCACCGGAAGGGGTTCCGGATGTTTCCCGAAATGTTTGGATATGAGAACACTTTATTTGGGCCAAAGGGGAAAGCCCACAAGGTTTTGGAAAGCACAAAAGGAAGTTTTGCGGAGTCCAGGGGCCAGACGCCAGGGTCCCTGGCGTCTGGGTCCAGACGCCGGGAACCCTGACGTCTTGCCCTGGAGTCCGAGAAGGACTCTTGCCTTTCGGGTGAAACCGACTTTGTGGAGGCTTTTAATCCAAGTTTCGACCCCAAGGCTCAACATATAAATAGAGGGGTAGGGCTAGCTCCCAAGACACATCAAGAAACACCAAGCCGTGTGCCGGCAACCCCATTCCCTCTAGTTTATCCTCCGTCCTAGTTTTCGTAGTGCTTAGGCGAAGCCCTGTGGAGATTGTTCTTCACCAACACCGTCACCACGCCGTCGTGCTGCCGGAACTCATCTACTACTTCGCCCCTCTTGCTGGATCGAGAAGGCGAGGATGTCACCAAGCCGAACGTGTGCAAAACTCAGAGGTGTCGTGCTTTCGGTACTTGGATCGGTCGGATCGTGAAGACGTACGACTACATCAACCACGTTGATATAACGCTTCCGCGAATGGTCTACGAGGGTACGTAGACAACACTCTCCCCTCTCGTTGCTATGCATCACCATGATCTTGCGTGTGCGTAGGCAATTTTTGAAATTACTACGTTCCCCAACAGTGGTATCAGAGCCAGGTTTTATGCGTAGATGTCATATGCACGAGTAGAACACAAGTGAGTTGTGGGTGATATAAGTCATATTGCTTACCAGCATGTCATACTTTGGTTCGGCGGTATTGTTGGATGAAGCAGCCCGGACCGACATTACGCGTATGCTTACGCGAGACTGGTTCTACCGATGTGCTTTGCACACAGGTGGCTGGCGGGTGTCAGTTTCTCCAACTTTAGTTAAACCGAGTGTGGCTACGCCCGGTCCTTGCGAAGGTTAAAACATCACCAACTTGACAAACTATCAATGTGGTTTTGATGCGTAGGTAAGAACGGTTCTTGCTCAGCCCGTAGCAGCCACGTAAAACTTGCAACAACAAAGTAGAGGACATCTAACTTGTTTTTGCAGGGCATGTTGTGATGTGATATGGTCAAGACGAGATGAGATATAAGTTGTTGTATGAGATGATCATGTTTTGTTGAAGTTATCGGCAACTGGCAAAAGCCTTATGGTTATCTCTCTATTGCATAAGATGCAAGCGCCAAATAATTACTTTACTTTATCGCTATGCGATAGCAATAGTTGCAAGAGCAATTGTTGGCGAGACAACCATGTGACGAGACATTGATATAGATCAAGATGATGGAGATCATGGTGTCATGCCGGTGACGATGGAGATCATGACGATGCTTTGGAGATGGAGATCAAAGGCACAAGATGATGATGGCCATATCATGTCACATATTTTGATTGCATGTGATGGTTATCTTTTATACATCTTATTTTGCTTAGTTCGATGGTAGCTTTATAAGATGATCTCTCACTAATTGTCAAGGTACAAGTGTTCTCCCTGAGTATGCACCATTGCGAAAGTTCTTCGTGCTGAGACACCACGTGATGATCGGGTGTGATAGGCTCTACGTTCAAATACAACGGGTGCAAAACAGTTGCACACGCGTAATACTCAGGTTAAACTTGATGAAGCTTGCATATAACAGATATGGCCTCGGAACACGGAGACCGAAAGGTCGAGCATGAATCATATAGTAGATATGATCAACATAGTGATGTTCACCATTGAAACTACTCCATCTCACGTGATGATCGGACATGGTTTAGTTGATATGGATCACGTGATCACTTAGAGGATTAGAGGGATGTCTATCTAAGTGGGAGTTCTTAAGTATTATGATTAATTGAACTTAAATTTATCACGAACTTAGTCCTGGTAGTATTAGCATATCTATGTTGTAGATCAATAGCTCGCGTTTAGCTCCCCTGTTTTATTTTTGATATGTTCCTAGAGAAAACTAAGTTGAAAGATGTTAGTAGCAATGATGCGGATTGAATCCGTGATCTGAGGTTTATCCTCATTGCTGCACAGAAGAATTATGTCCTTGATGCACCGCTAGGTGACAAACCTATTGCAGGAGAAGATGCAGATGTTATGAACGTTTGGCTAGCTCAATATGATGACTACTTGATAGTTTAGTGCACCATGCTTAAATGGCTTAGAATCGGGACTTCAAAGACGTTTTGAATGTCATGGGCCATATGAGATGTTCCAGGAGTTGAAGTTAATATTTCAAGTAAATACCCTAGTTGAGAGATATGAAGTCTCCAACAAGTTCTATAGCTAAAAGACGGAGGAGAATAGCTCAAGCAGTGAGCATGTGCTCAGATTGTCTGGGTACTACAATCGCTTGAATCAAGTGGTAGTTAATCTTCCAGATAAAATAGTGATTGACAGAATTCTCTAGTCACCATCACCAAGTTAGTAGAACTTCGTGATGAACTATAATATGCAAGGGATAACGGAAACGATTCCCAAGCTCTTCGTGATGCTGAAATTGATGAAGGTAGAAATCAAGAAAAGCATCAAGTGTTGATGGTAAACAAAACCACTAGTTTCAAGTAAAGGGACAAAGGAAAGAAAGGGGTACTTCAAGAAGAACGGCAAACAAGTTGCTGCTCAAGTGAAAAAACCCAAGTCTGGATCTAATCCCGAAACTGAGTGCTTCTACTGCAAAGGGGCTGGTCATTGGAAGCGGAACTACCCCAAGTAATTGGCGGATAAGAAGGATGGCAAAGTGAACATAGGTATATTTGATATACATGTTATTGATGTGTACTTTACTAATGTTTATAGCAACCCCTTAGTATCTGATACTAGTTCAGTTGCTAAGAATAGTAACTCGAAACGGGACTTGCAGAATGAACAGAGACTAGTTAAGGGTGAAGTGATGATGTGTATTGGAAATGGTTCCAAGATTTATATGATCATCATCGCACACTCCCTATACTTTCGGGATTAGTGTTAAACCTAAAATAAATGTTATTTAGTGTTTGCGTTGAGCATGAATATGATTGGATCATGTTTATTGCAATACGGTTATTCATGTAAGTTAGAGAATAATTGTTGTTCTGTTTACATGAATAAAACCTTCTATGGTCATACACCCAATGAAAATGGTTTGTTGGATCTCGATCGTGGTGATACATATTTTTATAATATTGAAGCCAAAAGATGCAAAGTTAATAATGATAGTGCAACTTATTTGTGGCACTGCCGTTTAGGTCGTATTGGTGTAAAGCGCATGAAGAAAATCCATGCTGATGGGTTTTTGGAATCACTTGATTATGAATCAGTTGATGCTTGCGAATCATGCCTCATGGGCAAGATGACTAAGACTCCGTTCTCCGGAACAATGGAGCGAGCAACAGATTTGTTGGAAATCATACATACTGATGTATGTGGTCCGATGAATATTGAGGCTCGCGGCAGGTATTATTATTTTCTGATCTTCACAGATGATTTGAGCAGATATGAGTATATCTACTTGATGAAACACAAGTCTGAAACATTTGAAAAGTTCAAAGAATTTCAGAGTGAAGTGGAAAGTCATCGTAACAAAAATAAAAGTTTCTACGATATGATCGCAGAAGTAAAATATTTGAGTTACGAGTTTGGCCTTCAGTTAAAACAATGTGAAATAGTTTCACTACTCACGCCACCTGGAACACCACAGTGTAATGGTGTGTCTGAATGTCGTAACCGTACTTTATTAGATATGGTGCGATCTATGATGTCTCTTACCGATTTACCACTATTGTTTTGGGGTTATGCATTAGAGACAGCTACATTCACATTAAATAGGGCACCATCTAAATCCGTTGAGACGACACCGTATGGACTATGGTTTGGCAAGAAACCTAAGCTGTCGTTTCTTAAAGTTTGAGGTTGCAATGCTTATGTGAAAAAGTTTTAACCTGATAAGCTCAAACCCAAATCGGAGAAGTGCATCTTCATAGGATACCCAAAAGAAAATGTTGGGTACACATTCTATCACATATCTGAAGGCAAGATATTCATTGCTGAGAATGGATCCTTTGTAGAGGAGGAGTTTCTCTCGAAAGAAGTGAGTGGGAGGAAAGTAGAACTTGATGAGGTAACTGTACCCGCTCCCTTATTGGAAAGTAGTTCATCACAGAAATCTGTTCCTGTGACTACTACACCAATTAGTGAGGAAGCTAATGATGATGATCATGTAACTTCAGATCAAGTTACTACCGAAACTCGTAGGTAAATCAGAGTGAGAACCGCACCAGAGTGGTACGGTAATCCTATTCTGGAGGTCATGTTACTTGACCATGACGAGCCTACGAACTATGAGGAAGCGATGATGAGCCCAGATTCCGCGAAATGGCTTGAGCCATGAAATCTGAGATGAGACCCATGTACGAGAACAAAGTATGGACTTTGATTGACTTGCTCATTGATCGGCGATCCATTGAGATTAAATGGATCTTCAAGAGGAAGACGGACGCTGATAGTAGTGTTACTATCTACAAAGCTAGAATTGTCGCAAAAGGTTTTTGACAAGTTCAAGGTATTGACTACGATGAGAGTTTCTCACTCGTATCTATGCTTAAGTCTGTCCAAATCATGTTAGCAATTGCCGCATTTTATGAAATATGGCAAATGGATAAACAAAACTGCATTCCTTAATGGATATGTTAAAGAAGAGTTGTATATGATGCAACCAGAAGTTTTTGTCAATCCTAAAGGTGCTAACAAAATATGCAAGCTCCGGCGATCCATCTATGGACTGGTGCAAGCATCTCGGAGTTGGAATATACATTTTGATAAGTTGATCAAAGCATATAGTTTTATACAGACTTGTGGTGAAGCCTGTATTTACAACAAAGTGAGTGGGAGCACTACAATTTCTGATAAGTATATGTGAATGATATATTGTTGATCGGAGATAATGTAGAACTATTCTACAAAGCATAAAGGAGTGTTTTAAAGGAGTTTTTCAAAGAAAGACCTCGGTGAAGCTGCTTACATGTTGAGCATCAAGATCTATAGAGATAGATCAAGACACTTGATAAGTTTTTTCAATGAGTACATACCTTGACAAGATTTTGAAGTAGTTCAAAATAGAACAGTCAAAAAGGAGTTCTTGCCTGTGTTACAAGGTGTGAAGTTGAGTAAGACTCAAAACCCGACCACGGCAAAAGATAGAGAGAATGAAAGTCATTCCCTATGCCTCAGCCATAGGCTCTATAAAATATTTCATGCTGTGTACCAGACCTATTGTATACCCTACACTGTTTTTGGCAAGGGAGTACAATAGTGATCTAGGAGTAGATCACTGGACAGCGGTCAAAATTATCCTTAGTGGAATAAGGATATGTTTCTCGATTATGGAGGTGACAAAAAGGTTCGTCGTAAAGGGTTACGTCGATGCAAATTTTGACACTGATCCAGATGACTCTAAATCTCAATCTGGATACATATTGAAAGTGGGAGCAATTAGCTAGAGTAGCTCCGTGCAAAGCATTGTTGACATAGAAATTTGCAAAATACTTACGAATCTGAATGTGGCAGACCCGTTGACTAAACTTCTCTCACAAGCAGAACATGATCACACCTTAGTACTCTTTGGGTGTTAATCACATAGCGATGTGAACTAGATTATTGACTCTAGTAAACCCTTTGGGTGTTGGTCACATGCTGATGTGAACTATGGGTGTTAATCACATGGTGATGTGAACTATTGGTATTAAATCACATGGCGATGTGAACTAGATTATTGACTCTAGTGCAAGTGGGAGACTGAAGGAAATATGCCCTAGAGGCAATAATAAAGTTATTATTTATTTCCTTATATCATGATAAATGTTTATTATTCATGCTAGAATTGTATTAACCGGAAACATAATACATGTGTGAATACATAGACAAACAGAGTGTCACTAGTATGCCTCTACTTGACTAGCTCGTTTATCAAAGATGGTTATGTTTCCTAACCATAGACAAGAGTTGTCATTTGATTAACGGGATCACATCATTAGGAGAATGATGTGATTGACTTGACCCATTTCGTTAGCTTAGCACTTGATCGTTTAGTTTGTTGCTATTGCTTTCTTCATGACTTATACATGTTCCTATGACTATGAGATTATGCAACTCCCGTTTACCAGAGGAACACTTTGTGTGCCACCAAACATCACAACGTAACTGGGTGATTATAAAGGTGCTCTACAGGTGTCTCCGAAGGTACTTGTTGGGTTGGCATATTTCGAGATTAGGATTTGTCACTCCGATTGTCGAAGAGGTATCTCTAGGCCCACTCGGTAATGCACATCACTATAAGCCTTGCAAGCATTGCAACTAATGAGTTAGTTGCGGGATGATGTATTACGGAACGAGTAAAGAGACTTTCCGGTAACGAGATTGAACTAGGTATTGAGATACCGACGATCGAATCTCGGGCAAGTAACATACCGATGACAAAGGGAACAACGTATGTTGTTATGCGGTCTGACCGATAAAGATCTTCGTAGAATATGTAGGAGCCAATATGGGCATCCAGGTCCCGCTATTGGTTATTGACAAGAGAGGTGTCTCGGTCATGTCTACATAGTTCTCGAACCCGTAGGATCCGCACGCTTAACGTTTGTTGACGATATAGTACTATATGAGTTATGCATGTTGGTGACCGAATGTTGTTCGGAGTCCGGGATGAGATCACGGACATGACGAGGAACTCCGAAATGGTCCGGAGATAAAGTTTGATATATGGGATAATAGTGTTTGGTCACCGGAAGGGGTTCCAGATGTTTCCCGAAATGTTTGGGTACGAGAACACTTTATTTGGGCCAAAGGGGAAAGCCCACAAGGTTTTGGAAAGCGCAAAAGGAAGTTTTGCGGAGTCCAGGGGCCAGACGCCAGGGTCCCTGGCGTCTGGCCCTGGAGTCCGAGAAGGACTCTTGTCTTTCGGGTGAAACCGACTTTGTGGAGGCTTGTACTCCAAGTTTCGACCCCAAGGCTCAACATATAAATAGAGGGGTAGGGCTAGCACCCAAGACACATCAAGAAACACCAAGCCGTGTGCCGGCAACCCTGTTCGCTCTAGTTTATCCTCCGTCCTAGTTTTTGTAGTGCTTAGGCGAAGCCCTGCGGAGATTGTTCTTCACCAACACCGTCACCACGCCGTCGTGCTGTCGGAACTCATCTACTACTTCGCCCCTCTTGTTGGATCAAGAAGGCGAGGACGTCACCGAGCCGAACGTGTGCATAACTCGGAGGTGCCGTGCTTTCGGTACTTGGATCGGTCGAATCGTGAAGACGTACGACTACATCAACCGCGTTGATATAACGCTTCCGCGAACGGTCTACGAGGGTACGTAGACAACAGTCTCCCCTCTCGTTGCTATGCATCACCATGATCTTGCGTGTGCGTAGGAAATTTTTGAAATTACTACGTTCCCCAACAAATGATTGATACAGTGGGGAGACGGCCTTTTGGCGCAACCAAGGAGAGAAGTGCTGATTAAGTCAGTTGCACAGGCTCTCCCAACTTACATTATGGGTGTCTTCAAGCTACCCTTTTCGGTTTGTGATGATGTCACGCGCATGGTGCGGAATTTTTATTGGGGGTGGGCAAAGGGCAAGAGGAAGGTACACTGGAAGAATTGGGACTATCTCATGCAGCCCAAGGACAGGGGGTATTGGCTTTCGTGATTTCAGGCTGTTTAATCAAGCTCTGTTGGCTAGGAAGGCGTGGAGGCTACTAACCAAGCCTGATAGCCTTTGTGCTAGGGTTTTAAAAGCACGTTATTATCCTGATGGCAAGTTGGAAGACACGGTTTTTGCTGGAAACAGATCATCTTCATGGCAAGCTATATGTCATGGTCTGGAACTGTTGAAAAAAGGGCTGCTATGGAGAGTTGGAGACGGTGCAAGCATAAGGCTTTGGCGAGATAGTTGGATCCCGAGACCCTTCTCTTATAAACCGATCTCTCCGCAAGGGCGATGCCGCATTCGGTTTGTCTCTGGTTTTCTTAACCCTAATGAGTCGTGGAATATTGAGCTCCTTCGGGACTACTTTGTGGCTGCAGATGTGCATGAAATATTGAAGATTCACGCCTCACCCAGATTGGAGGGAGATGTGATTGCATGGGGTCCTGGTCGGCATGGTATTTTTTCTGTCAAATCAGCATACGAGTTGGCCTTTGACGAGGATCATCGAGGTACTACGACTGCGTCAAGCGCATCGCCTTCAGGAAGCCGTGCATGCTGGGATTTCATCTGGAAGTGTGATGCCCCTCCATCTATCAAGCACTTTGCATGGCGCATGGCAATTGATGCACTCCCTACTTGGTAGAGGAAACATCGTATTGGGCTGGAGACTACGAGTTTATGCCCAGTGTGTGGGACAGAAGAGGAGGATAATTTCCATCCGTTCGTTCGGTGTCAATTCGGACATGATCTGTTTGTGGCTATGGCCAAGGTATGGAGGCTTCCAGACATTACATCTATACTGAATAATGGTAAGGAATGGCTGCTACATGTCCTGAGTCCTCTTACTGAACTTGAACGCACAATGATACTAATGATTTTTTGGAGAAGTTGGTTTGTCCGGAATGAGCTCACTCATGCTAAGCCTGCCCCGCCGATGGAAGTCTCGGTACGTTTTCTGCAGAGTTACTTGGAGTCTTTGATTGGTATCAAGCAAAACCCATAAGCTGATCCGACCAAGGGAAAATCATATGTTGAATGGCGAATCTCAAGGAAGAGGGGGAGTAGTGCTGGAGATCAGGATAAACGAAGATGGACGAAGCCGGATCCGGGGTGGTGCAAGTTGAACACTGATGGCTGTTTTGTTGCGTCAGGTGAAGCTGGGGCGGGTATGATCCTGCGTGATCATATGGGTGCGATCAACTACTCGGCTTGCAGGGTGTTGTACGCGTGCAGGGACCCCCTCGAGGCGGAGTTGTGCGCGTGTATGGAAGGCTTGTCCCTGGCGATACAACGATGTGACGTGCCGATAGCGTTGGAGTTGGATTCTCTTGAAGTGGTCACTCTCATATCAAGCTCGGGAACGGATCGCTCGGTTTACTCTTCAATTGTTAGAGAGATCAAGTACTTATTGGGTTTAAGGAAAACTTGTATTTCCCATATTTCTAGAACTCAAAATAAAGCTAGTGATAGTTTAGCTAGTTTTGCTAGAACCCAAGGTAGAACCATGACTTGGTTAGGAGCTGGTCCAGTTGAAGTTGTGGAAATAGCATCGAATGATTGTAAGGACCTTGTGCTTGAGTAATACAATGCTATTTCACCCGCAAAAAAGATAATAAATAGGCCACATGGGCCTCGGGGATTTTTGTAGGAATTATTGTAAATAGTAAATGGGCTAAGCCGAACAATTCCAACAGATGAAGCCCCAGATCTCCGGATCTACCCAATTTTGGACTAGGGTTTGGACAATTTGGGTGAAGTGAGAACAATGAGAATTAGTGGAGTGCATTGATGGAAGAATGTGCGTCTCACGTCGGGCAGAGCAAGATAGAGTTTCAAATATTGTGGTGGCGTTGATGGGTAAATAACATGATGTTGGATAAGTGTTACAATAAAAGAACAAAGGAAAATCTAAAATAAGCCCCCCAATGCAACTTATAAGATTACGATAACAGTCTTGCTAAATCTCAGTCAACTGAGACTTGGTTATGCCTTAGTTGATGCTATATTTGTGAGATCTTACATTTAGATTCGTGCAGAAGTTTCTTTTTAGTTTCTTCTTATTCTTTTCTTACATGTTATATCACTTGACTGAGACCTAACCACAGCCTTATGATAATCTAGGCAAGTAGATTATATAGTCCACAAAATAATGTACCCTGCTAGGCTACCCCCACAAAATAATCCATGGGCTAAACAAACATGACCATAGCTTGCCAGTCACTTGGAAGCATGGCAGATTATAAACATGATTAGTTTGCTACCAATATTTGGCTAACCAAATGCTGACATTTTGGCAATACCAATACTTACCAAATACTGACAACTTTATATGAGATACCGAAAAAGGCTTCCGTATCACTTTATATATAAAGCAAAGATCAACATCACCAAGTACAAACGCACGCCACCATAACACACGCACACACCCAAGGCAGGATACATAGGCGCTGAGCGTGGCAACACCACCCCTAACACAAACGTGAAGAGATCGAAACCGCAGATGACGAACCGTGGGCTCCCAAACGACGCCTTCAGGAAGGATACGACACCGGAGCGCCGCCACCGCCCGATCCGAGGATCAGAGTTTCCCCTCAAGCCGCAAGAAGGGTAGTGAGAGCCGCGACGACGCCTTCAAGAAGGGAACTTTCGCCGCCGCCGGTCCCTCCGAAGAAAGAACATGTTTTCACCCCGGATAACACTCACCACCACCGATCGCCACACCCCGGCTACCATGCCGCCCACATGGCCATGGCCACCGAGCAGCACCCAGCCACGGGCTCGACCCAAGAGCACCGCGCAACCACCACCCCTAGGGCCGCAGCCCGGCATCCAAGAACTAGACACCACCACACCTGAGATCGGGCACTACCCCAACCAAAGAGACGAGCGGAAAGATCTTGGCTTTCCCACTCCTGGACATCCCCCAGCACCGAGACCCAATAGGCCGGCCAAAACGGGCCTCCATCGACTCGTCCTGCCGCACCGGGCGCGAGACGAGCTCGGTCCTGCGGCACCATGTGTGAGACGAGGTCGGTCCTGATGCACCGGGCGCGAGACGAGCTCGGTCCTATGACACCGTGCGCGAGACGAGGTCGGTCCCACCGTGCCGGGCACGAGACGGGTGATGGACCGTGTTGGGGATCGTAGCAGAAATTTAAAATTTTCTACGCATCATCAAGATCAATCTATGGAGTAATCTAGCAACGAGGGGAACGGGAGTGCATCTACATACCCTTGTAGATCGCGAGCGGAAGCGTTCAAGAGAACGGGGTTGATGGAGTCGTACTCGTCGTGATCCAAATCACCGATGACCGAGCGCCGAACGGACGGCACCTCCGCGTTCAACACACATACGGTTGGGGAAGACGTCTCCTCCTTCTTGATCCAGCAAGGGGGAAGGAGAGGTTGATGGAGATCCAGCAGCACGACGGCGTGGTGGTGGAAGCAGCGGGGATCTCGGCAGGGCTTCGCCAAGCTCAGCGAGAGGGAGAGGTGTTACGAGGGGAGAGGGAGGCGCCAGGGGCTAGGGTGCGGCTCCCATGCGCCTCCCCACTATATATAGGGGTGGAGGGGCTGGTTTCTTGCCCTCCAAGTCCATTGGGGCGTTGGCAAAGGTGGGGGAAAGAAATCCCATCATTTCCCTTCCCCACCGATTGTTATCCCCCCTT
Source organism: Triticum urartu (assembly GCF_003073215.2). Lineage (NCBI taxonomy): Eukaryota > Viridiplantae > Streptophyta > Magnoliopsida > Poales > Poaceae > Triticum > Triticum urartu. The sequence goes on along the minus strand of NC_053024.1, from coordinate 509,007,562 downwards.
TTTAGGGATCTTGATCTTATCCCTTCGGGATATGATCTTATTCCTTCTAAGGGGGGATCTTGGTGCGCCTTGACCAGGGGTGTGGGGCCTTGCCCCCACTACCCACGTTCATGTGGGTCCCCCCATGCAGGTGGGCCCTACTCCGGAACCTTCTAGAACCTTCCCGGTATAATACCAAAAAATCCCGAACATTTTACGGTGGCCAAAATAGGACTTCCCATATATAAATCTTTACCTCCGGACCATTCCGGAACTCCTTGTGACGTCTATGATCTCATCCGGGACTCCGAACAACTTTCGGGTTACCGCATACTAATATCTCTACAACCCTAGCGTCACCGAACCTTAAGTGTGTAGACCCTACGGGTTCGGGAGACACGCAGACATGACCGAGACGACTCTCCGGTCAATAACCAACAGCGGGATCTGGATACCCATGTTAGCTCCCACATGTTCCACGATGATCTCATCGGATGAACCACGATGTCGAGGATTCAATCAATCCCGTATTCAATTCCCTTTGTCCAGCGGTATTGTACTTGCCCGAGATTCGATCGTCGGTATCCTGATACCTTGTTCAATCTCGTTACCGGCAAGTCTCTTTACTTGTTTCGTAACACATCATCCCATGATCAACTCCTTGGTCACATTGTGCACATTATGATGATGTCCTACCGAGTGGGCCCAGAGATACCTCTCCGTCACACGGAGTGACAAATCCCAGTCTCCATTCGTGTCAACCCAACAGACACTTTCGGAGATACCTGTAGTGCACCTTTATAGCCACCGAGTTACGTTGTGACGTTTGGCACACCCAAAGCATTCCTACGGTATCCAGGAGTTGCACAATCTCATGGTCTAAGGAAATGATACTTGACATTTAGAAAAGCTTTAGCATACGAACTACACGATCTTTGTGCTAGGCTTAGGATTGGGTCTTGTTCATCACATCATTCTCCTAGTGATGTGATCCCGTTATCAATGACATCCAATGTCCATGGTCAGGAAACCGTAACCATCTATTGATCAACGAGCTCGTTAACTAGAGGCTTACTAGGGACATGGTGTTGTCTATGTATCCACACATGTATTTGAGTTTCCTATCAATACAATTCTAGCATGGATAATAAATGATTATCATGAACAAGGAAATATAATAATAACCAATTTATTATTGCCTCTAGGGCATATTTCCAACAGTCTCCCACTTGCACTAGAGTCAATAATCTAGTTCACATCGCCATGTGATTAACACTCACAGGTCACATCGCCATGTGACCAACATCCAAAGAGTTTACTAGAGTCAATAATCTAGTTCACATCACTATGTGATTAACACTCAATGAGTTCTGGGTTTGATCATGTTATGCTTGTGAGAGAGGTTTTAGTCAACGGGTCTGCAACATTCAGATCCGTATGTACTTCGCAAATCTCTATGTCATCTTGTAGATGCAGCTACTACGCTATATTTGGAGCCATTTCAAATAACTGTTCTACTTGGAGCTATTCTAAATTGTTGCTCCATTATACGTATCCGGTATCTCTACTCAGAGCTATCCGGATAGGTGTTAAGCTTGCATCAACGTAACTCTTTACGTCGAACTCTTTATCACCTCCATAACCGAGAAACATATCCTTATTCCTCGAAGGATAATTTTGACCGCTATCTGGTGATCTACTCCTAGATCACCTTTGTACCCTCTTGCCAGACATGTGGCAAGGCACACATCAGGTGCGGTACTCAGCATGGCATACCGTATAGAGCCTATGACAAAAGCATAGGGGACGACCTTCGTCCTTCCTCTTTCTTCTGCCGTGGTCGAGCTTTAAGTCTTAACTTCATACCTTACAACTCAGGCAAGAACTCCTTCTTTGACTGATCCATCTTGAACACCTTCAAGATCATGTCAAGGTATGTGCTCATTTGAAATTACCATTAAGTGTTTTGATCTATCCTTATAGATCTTGATGCTCAATGTTCAAGTAGCTTAATCCAGGTTTTCCATTGAAAAACACTTTTCAAATAACCCTATATGCTTTCCAGAAATTCTACATCATTTCTGATCAACAATATGTCAACAACATATACTCATCAGAAATTCTATAGTGCTCCCACTCACTTCTTTGGAAATACAAGTTTCTCATAAACTTTGTATAAACCCAAAATCTTTGATCATCTCATCAAAGCGTACATTCCAACTCCGAGATTCTTACTCCAGTCCTTAGAAGGATTGCTGGAGCTTTGCATACTTGTTAGCATCTTTCAGGATTGACAAAACCTTCCGGTTGTATCACATACAACCTTTCCTCAAGAAAATCATCGAGGAAACAATGTTTTGACATCCTATCTGCAAGATTTCATAAATAATGCAGTAATCGCTAATATAATTCCAACAGACTCTTAGCATCGCTACGAGTGAGAAAGTCGCATCGTAGTCAACTCCTTGAACTTGTCATAAAACATCTTAACGACAAGTCGAGCTTTCTTAATGGTGATACTTACCATGAGTGTCCGTCTTCCTTTTAAAATCCATATGTACCTAATAGCCTTACGACCATCAAGTAGTTCTTCCAAAGTCTACACTTTGTTTTCATATATGGATCCTCTCTCGGATTTTATGGCCTCGAGCCATTTTTGGAATCCGGGCCCACCATCGCTTCTTCATAGCTCATAGGTTCATTGTTGTCTAGCAACATGACTTCCAAGACAGGATTACGTACCACTCTGAAGTAGTACGCATCCTTGTCATCCTACGAGGTTTGGTAGTGACTTGATCCGAAGTTTCATGATCACTATCATAAGCTTCCACTTCAATTGGTGTAGGTGCCACAGGAACAACTCCCTGTGCCCTGCTACACACTAGTTGAAGTGATGGTTCAATAACCTCATCAAGTCTCCACCATCCTCCCACTCAATTCTTTCGAGAGAAAATTTTCCTCGAGAAAGGACCCGATTCTAGAAACAATCCCTTATTGCTTTCGGATCTGAGACAGGAGGTATACCCAACTGTTTTGGGTGTCCTATGAAGATGCATTTATCCGCTTTGGGTTCGAGCTTATCAGCCTGAAACTTTTTCACATAAGCGTCGCAGCCCCAAACCTTTTAACAAATGACAGCTTAGGTTTCTCTAAACCATAGTTCATACGGTGTCATCTCATCGGAATTACGTGGTGCCCTATTTAAAGTGAATGTGGTTGTCTCTAATGCCTAACCCATAAACTATCGTGGTAATTCGATAAGAGCATCATGGTATGCATCATATCCAATAGGGTGCAGTTATGATGTTCGGACACACCATCACACTATGGTGTTCCAGGCTGTATTAGTTGTGAAACAATTTCCACAATGTCTTAATTCTGTGCCAAACTCGTAATTCAGATATTCCTTTCTATGATCATATCATAGATATTTTATCCTCTTGTCACGACGATCTTCAACTTCACCCTGAAATTACTTGAACCTTTCAATAATTCAGCCTCGTGATTCATCAAGTAAATATACTTAGCATCTACTCAAATCATCTGTGAAGTAAGAATATAACGATATCCACTACATGCCTCAGCACTCATTGGACTGCACACATCAAGATGTATTACTTCCAACAAGTCGCTTTCTTGTTCCATCTTACTGAAAACGAGGCCTTTCAGTCATCTTGCTCATGTGGTATGATTTGCATGTCTCAAGTGATTCAAAATCAAGCGAGTCCAAAGATCCATCAACATGGAGCTTCTTCATGCATTTTATACCATTGTGACTAAAATTGCAGTGCCACAAGTATGTGGTACTATCATTACTATCTTATATCTTTTGGCATGAACATGTGTATCACTACGATCGGGATTCGATAAACCATTCATTTTAGGTGCAAGACCATTGAAGCTATTATTCAAATAAACAGAGTAACCATTATTCTCCTTAAACGAATAACCGTATTGCGATAAACATAATCCAATCATGTCTATGCTCAACGCAAACACCAAATAACAATTTTTAGGTTTAACACCAATCCCGATGGTAAAAGGAGCGTGCGATGCTTGATCACATCAATCTTGGAAACACTTCCAACACATATCATCGTCTCACCTTTGACTAGTCTCTGTTTATTCCGTAGCCTTTCATTTCGAGTTACCAACACTTAGCAACCGAACCGGTATCTAATACCTTGCTGCTACTAGGAGTACTAGTAAAGTACACATTTAATATAATGCATGTCCAATACATACTTTTTTCAACCTTGCCAGCCTTATGATCTACCAAGTACCTAGGGTGGTTCTGCTTCAGTGACCGTTCCCCTTATTACAGAAGCACTTAGTCTCGGGTTTGGGTTCAACTTTGGGTTTCTTCACTAGAGCAGCAACTGATTTGTCGTTTCATGAAGTATCCCTTTCTTGCCCTTGCCCTTCTTGAAACTAGTGGTTTTACTAACCATCAACAATTGATGCTCCTATTTGATTTCTACTTTCGCGGTGTCGCGAATAGCTCAAGGATCATCATATCTATCCCTGATATGTTATAGTTCATCACGAAGCTCTAGTAGCTTGGTGGCAGTGACTTTGGAGAACCATCACTATCTCATCTGGAAGATCAACTCCCACTCGATTCAAGCGGTTGTAGTACTCATACAATCTGAGCACATGCTCAACGATTGAGCTTTTCTCCTTAGTGTGCAGGCTTAAGAAACTTGTCAAAGGTCTCATACCTCTTGACGTGGGCACTAGCCTGAAATCCCAATTTCAGTCCTTGGAACATCTCATATGTTCTGCGATGTTTTAAAAAACGTCTTTGGTGCCTCAATTCTAAACCATTTAGCATTACGCACTGAACTATCATGTAGTCATCAAAACGTGTATGTCAGATGTTCGCAACATCCACAACCGACGTTCGAGGGTCAGCTCACTGAGCGGTGCATTAAGGACATAATCCTTCTGCGCAGCAATGAGGACAATCCTCTATTTACGGACGCAGTCCGCATAATTGCTACTATCAACTTTCAACTAAATTTTCTCTAGGAACATATCTAAAACAGTAGAATTAAAGCGTAAGCTATGACATAATTTGCAAAGTCCTTTTGACTATGTTCATGATAATTAAGTTCATCTGATTATTTAATGAACTCCCACTTAGATAGACATCCCTCTATTCATCTAAGTGATACATGATCCGAGTCAACTAGGCCATGTCCGATCATCACGTGAGACGGACTAGTCATCATCGGTGAACATCTTCATGTTGATCGTATCTTCTATACGACTCATGTTCGACCTTTCGGTCTTCCGCGTTCCGAGGCCATGTCTGTACATGCTAGGCTTGTCAAGTCAACCTAAGTGTATTGCGTGTGTAAATCTGGCTTACACCTGTTGTATTCGAACGTTAGAATCTATCACACCCGATCATCACGTGGTGCTTCGAAACAACGAACCTTCACAACGGTGCACAGTTAGGGGGAACACTTTTCTTGAAATTATTGCGAGGGATCATCTTATTTTAGCTACCGTCGTTCTAAGCAAATAAGATGTAAAACATGATAAACATCACATGCAATCAAATAGTGACATGATATGGCCAATATTATTTTGCTCCTTTTGATCTCCATCTTCGGGGCGCCATGATCATCATCGTCACCGGCATGACACCATGATCTCCATCATCATGATCTCCATCATCGTGTCTTCATGAAGTTGTCTCGTCATCTATTACTTCTACTACTATGGCTAACGGTTTAGCAATAAAGTAAAGTAAATACATGACGTTTATGTTGACACGCAGGTCATAAATAAATTAAGACAACTCCTATGGCTCCTGCCGGTTGTCATACTCATCGACATGCAAGTCATGATTCCTATTACAAGAACATGATCAATCTCATACATCACATATATCATTCATCACATCCTTTTGGCCATATCACATCACACGGCATATGCTGGAAAAACAAGTTAGACATCCTCTAATTGTTGTTGCAAATTTTTACGTGGCTGCTATAGGTTTCTTAGCAAGAACGTTTCTTACCTACGCAAAAACCACAACGTGATATGCCAATTTCTATTTACCCTTCATAAGGACCCTTTTCATCGAATCCGATCCGACTAAAGTGGGAGAGACAGACACCCGCTAGCCACCTTATGCAACTAGTGCATGTCAGTCGGTGGAACCTGTCTCACGTAAGTGTATGTGTAAGGTCGGTCCGGGCCGCTTCATCCCACGATGCCGCCGAATCAAGATAAGACTAGTAACGGCAAGTAAATTGACAAAATCGACGCCCACAACTACTTTGTGTTCTACTCGTGCATAGAAACTACGCATAGACCTACCTCATGATGCCACTGTTGGGGATCGTAATAGAAATTTAAAATTTTCTACGCATCACCAAGATCAATCTATGGAGTAATCTAGCAACGAGGGTAAGGGGAGTGCATCTACATACCCTTGTAGATCGCGAGCGGAAGCGTTCAAGAGAACGGGGTTGATGGAGTCGTACTCGTCGTGATCCAAATCACCAATGACCGAGCGCCGAACGGACGGCACCTCCGCGTTCAACACACGTACGGTTGGGGAAGACGTCTCCTCCTTCTTGATCCAGCAAGGGGGAAGGAGAGGTTGATGGAGATCCACCAGCACGACGGCGTGGTGGTGGAAGCTGCGGGGATCTCGGCAGGGCTTCGCCAAGCTCAGCGAGAGGGAGAGGTGTTACGAGGGGAGAGGGAGGCGCCAGGGGCTAGGGTGCGGCTCCCATGCGCCTCCCCACTATATATAGGGGTGGAGGGGCTGGTTTTTTGCCCTCCAAGTCCATTGGGGCATTGGCAAAGGTGGGGGAAAGAAATCCCATCATTTCCCTTCCCCACCGATTGTTATCCCCCCTTTTTAGGGATCTTGATCTTATCCCTTCGGGATATGATCTTATTCCTTCTAAAGGGGGATCTTGGTGCGCCTTGACCAGGGGTGTGGGGCCTTGGCCCCACTACCCACGTTCATGTGGGTCCCCCCATGCAGGTGGGCCCTACTCCGGAACCTTCTAGAACCTTCCCGGTACAATACCGAAAAATCCCGAACATTTTCCGGTGGCCAAAATAGGACTTCCCATATATAAATCTTTACCTCCGGACCATTCAAGAACTCCTCGTGACGTCTGGGATCTCATCCGGAACTCCGAACAACTTTCGGGTTACCGCATACTAATATCTCTACAACCCTAGCATCACCGAACCTTAAGTGTGTAGACCCCGCGGGTTCGGGAGACACGCAGACATGACCGAGACGACTCTCCGGTCAATAACCAACAGCGGGATCTGGATACCCATGTTGGCTCCCACATGTTCCATGATGATCTCATCGGATGAACCACGATGTCGAGGATTCAATCAATCCCATATTCAATTCCCTTTGTCCAGCGGTATTGTACTTGCCCGAGATTCGATCGTCGGTATCCCGATACCTTGTTCAATCTCGTTACCGACAAGTCTCTTTACTCGTTTCGTAACACATCATCCCATGATCAACTCCTTGGTCACATTGTGCACATTATGATGATGTCCTACCGAGTGGGCCCAGAGATACCTCTCCGTCACACGGAGTGACAAATCCCAGTCTCGATTCGTGCCAACCCAACAGACACTTTCAGAGATACCTGTAGTGCACCTTTATAGCCACCGAGTTACGTTGTGACGTTTGGCACACCCAAAGCATTCCTACGGTATCCAGGAGTTGCACAATCTCATGGTCTAAGGAAATGATACTTGACATTTAGAAAAGCTTTAGCATACGAACTACATGATCTTTGTGCTAGGCTTAGGATTGGGTCTTGTCCATCACACCATTCTCCTAATGATGTGATCCCGTTATCAACGACATCCAATGTCCATGGTCAGGAAACCGTAACCATCTATTGATCAACGAGCTCGTTAACTAGAGGCTTACTAGGGACATGGTGCTGTCTATGTATCCACACATGTATCTGAGTTTCCTATCAATACAATTCTAGCATGGATAATAAATGATTATCATGAACAAGGAAATATAATAATAACCAATTTATTATTGCCTCCAGGGCATATTTCCAACAGACCGCAACTGGGAGAAGGCCAGCCCTTCGACAGAAGTAGAGCCCGGACGACGAGGAGATGACGCAAAGGCCGACACGGTCCGACCGCAAATGAGCCGACGCCGGAGAAAAGCCAGCCGTCGCCGCGGGCAGAGCCGCCGAACCACCGTGTAGCCACCGCGCCGCCGGACGGTCGCCGCTGGACCATACAACACCGCGGCCGCCCATGGCCGGAGCAGCAACCAAGACGGGTCACTGCCCCACCCTGCGCCGCCCGCTGGAATCCAGCCATGAGACCAGGCCGGGCACGCGACCACCCGAAGCCTTAGCTCCACCGCCACCATCCGCCCCCAAAGAACCAACCGGAGCTGGAGAAGACCGACAGAGGTCCTCCCGAGCCGCCCGCAGCCCACCGACGCCCAGATCTGGTCCAGGACGCGGCCACGGGCACGCAGCCGGCATGTTGCAGGCTGCAGCCGCCAGGACGCCGACCGGAGCCACCGCCACAGCGCCGCCAGGCCCCACGTGCGCCTGACGCCTCCGACGGGCGGGCCACCCCGCGTCGCCCAGATCCGAGCGGAGGAGGAAGAAGCCCCCGCCGCCAGCCACCGCAGGGGCTTTGCCCTGGCGGATCTGGCCGCCGGCGGCGGGGGGGGGGGGGGGGGGGGGGGGGGGGGGGGGGGGGGGGGGGGGGGGGGGGGGTGGGGGGGGGGGGTTAGAGGCGGGGGGACGGCGGCGCCACCGGGGTGGCGGCGCAGAGGTGAGAGGGGGAGGAGGCAAGACAACTTGATAATCAACCAATAGTAGCCAATATTTGGCACAACACCAAACATTGGTAAGCCAATTTTGGGCATCAAACCAATTATATCACCCCGTGTTACACAATACACATAATTCGAATAGCATAAAACATATATAGTGGTGACACGATTATATCTTTATTATATCATGAATAGTGGTCCGTTGCTTATAATTATAATCTTGAAACTGAAGCGCAACCCTGCTCAGCATGTTGAGCCGGGAGCCAGGGAGCGAGCGCGTCAACAAGCCTTCTGATGTCATCCGAGGTATGAGCTGAGCTAAGAGTAATTCGCAACCTACCAGTAGTTCAACAATCAGTCAATTTCTCTTGAAATAGACTCTGCCTATCTGGTTCACATACAGTATATTTGCCAAGGGAAAAAGGCGAAATTTGAAACCCGCTTGAGTTGGGTGGCACCACGGGCGGTCTGATTGGCTGGACGAGAAATCCAGATCTCAGAAGATGCCTGCATGGAGTTTCAAACACGGGAAGCATGATCGAAAAACATGAAGCGGAGCACACATCGATGAAGGCAAATGGTAGGAAAACATCGGCGGGAGATGGAACCTGTGAGCCTTGACCGCCGCCTCCTCGCTTCCGACGAGGATGACGATGATGGGGCTGGTTACCTTGAGTTTGGTCAGAGAAGCGAAATACTGCACGTGCTCCCAGATGACCGACCTTCGCCATCTCTCCTTCCTCGAGACGTGGATTGCAGCTGAATCATGGTTGCTATTCTCTCATGTTAAAAGGAAAACTGATGGTGGATGCTCAGTTCAGTTGAGTTCAGTAAGCATGGAAAATCGGCAAACAGTACCATGCACAGAAGCAACCACGGGCACCGGCAAGGCTGTCGAAAATATGAATGAGCGGCCTCGCGATAGAATCAGCCTCTTCCATCTAGTGCTGCCCGATCACCACAATGCAAACAGTTAGTCGTAAGGCTCAGACCATAAGAGTCGGGTCTAGATAAATAATTTTGAGAAAATCGGGTGTCAGTTACAATCCTAATTTTGCAGTTGTATGGCATAACCTAATTTGCAGCATTACTCTTGGTGACGATAAGCATGTTTCCTATCCATCTGTACACAACGTGCTTAAAGAGTACAGTATAGATAACATATATTACCTGCATGCTATGAAACCACCCTGGCAACCGACTCCCTTGCTTAAGGAGCCAACACATATGTCAATGTCATCTTCACATCCAAACAGCTCAGGTATGCCACCACCGTTCTCGCCGCAAAGAAGCGTTCCATGTGCCTTGAAAACGCAATAGTGATAACCATTATTTGTCAATAGAAAGATTGGAAAAATTTAAGAACCGAGAGGATAAAATGAATACTAACATCATCGACGACCAACAAAAATCCATATTTGTTGCGTAATTTGACTAGTTGAGGCAACGGAGCAAAATCCCCATCCATGCTGAACAGACTGCGCGCACATTGTAATTAAAAAGATGGCTTAAGTTCAGTAGTACCCTCACAATATGCATGTGTATGAACAAGCAAGAACTAGTAGGTGTAAATACTGACGGAGATATCAACAGTACTTATTCAGTGGCAGGTTACTTGCCTGTCCGTGACAACAACTTTCTTTTCCATCGGGCAACTGGACCTGTACGTAACGATACACAAAATCGAGGCGTGGCTAAATATGTATGTATATATATGTTGCATCTACTGCATACTGCCAGGTGATGGAATTAAAGGAGAGAAGACGCATGCATACAGCAGGAAATCAAGGTGCGACATGTCGCAGTGCTTGTAGACGAAGGCCACTGCTTGGTGCTGCCTCTCCACGAGGCGGATCCCGTCAATGGTGGAGGCATGGTTCAGCGCGTCTGAGAAAATCGCGATCCTCTCATCCTCTGCGGGTTTCCTCCCAGCGGCCAGAAGAGAGCTGATGCTGCCCAGTGCGGTCATCAAGGCCGTGTTTGCGGAGAATCCGGTGGGGCAAAGAAGGCAATCCTGTAGAAGTGACCAAAATCGATCGATGTAAAGGTGAAGAAAACACTTAATAAAACAGCGTAATAATATCTGTTTTGTTTCGTGCTGTACCTCTTTTTTCTGCAGTTTCGCCAGCGACTCCTCGACCAGTTTGTGATAAGTAGTGTACCCGCAGATCAACGAAGAGCCTCTCGGCCCCATGCCATACTCTTGAGCTGCCTGACAAGCATAGCATGCACAAATTAGAGTTGCCAGGCAGGTAGCTTGTTCAGAGTACGTACTGCTATAGTCCTAATAGCAAATGAAATAGTAAGAACCTTGACTGCAGCCTCGCGGACTGCCGGATGCGAGCTGAGGCACATGTAGTCGTTCCCGGAGAAGAGGATCAGCTCCCGGCTCGCCTCGTCGTCTTCTTGGCTGCTCACCTCGCCATCTAACCAGAACAAACGCATGTACGACGTACGTAACCCGTTCATTTAGTATGGTTCGAAGCAAGCAAAAAGTGTGGCATGCATTTTCCTGCACGGCTGAGAGGCAGAGGTATACGGGCACTGACTTGCGGCGAGCCATTGTTGGATGGAGGTGCGGTCGACCTGGATCTCGACGGTGGCGCGGTCCCAGGGGCCCGGTCCGGCGAAGCTGGTTTCGGAGGGCGCCGGCGGCGGCGGCGCGAGGGCGATGAGGCGCGTGTTGAACAGCAGTCTCCGAGCGGCCAGGCTCGCGAGCGCGCCATCCACAAGCGCGTCCCACTGCGCCATTTCGTCTCGTTCCGTCGCTCGGCACGGATGGCGAGGGGGCGTGGATGAGAGGAGAGGCAGGAGGAGACGGACAAAGCTGTATTTGTAGCGTGTATGGTATGGTGCAGTGCGCTAGCTGACACCTTGAGACAGGGTGGAAATTGCATGCATGCAGCATTGGATTGGATCCGAATGGGCGACAGGAGCGCTCTCATATTTCTCTGATTCGGATATGTGATGAATCATGAATGGTCCTATCAATTCGATTGTTGCACTTTGGATATTTGCTTGTAAATAGAAGGGGCTGTCTAATCCGCATTGGTGTGTTTTGTGGCCAAGCACAAACCGGTTGTTGGCGGCAGCTAAAACACCCGAATTTTGCTGGCCCCTCACAGATTCGGGCTTTGCCATGCATGTTTGGATGTATGCACCATTTGCACGTTGTCATGCATATATGTTTGGATGCATACACTATTAGCAACACCCGAATTTTTTCATGAATGTTCGCATGTTAAGGTGTTTTTCTCTATAAATGATTACATTTTCTTTTGTGGGGATTTAAATAATTGCATGTTGAGAGAAATAGATTAGTGAAGACAGAGCATTCCTGCAATTCCAAAGTCCCTACAAGACGATAAGAAGACACATTCAGGTGTAATAGCCTCTTGTTATTAAGCTAGCCAAAGACTTAAGCTCCCTAATTGCTGACCTTCGTGCGATGGCTCTTCGCTTGGCTTCGCCGCTTCCTCCGTCACCACCTGAGCCGGACTAGTTTCCTTGTTGCGGCTCGTCCGCTTTGTCTTTTTTTCTTTTTATTTTTTGGGCTTGTTGAGCTGTGTCCTCAGTAGAACCCTTTTGTACTATCTGTCGTGCTGCTACTATGTGTGTGAACCTTGTTGTACCTTGTGGCTGTGGTGATTTGCTTTATTTATAAAGCATGATGAAAGCATTTTTCGGTAAGCTTCCTAATTTTTAATGCCTAACAATCAATTGAGGTCTCCAATTTTAAATTTTGGCCACCAGATTTCGATCGGGTGGACAATTTCTCAGTGAGCACTCTCATTCAATTCTTTTAATTCACGATGCTTCCTAACTTTAAGCTCTTCCATTTTGATTGGGGTACAAAATTTTGGATTTGGTTCACATTTTGACCGGTCAAATTTTTTCAAATCAATTGGCAGCATAAAAACATATCAACCCCGTGCACCTTCCCACCATCTAGAAAAAAAAGCTTCTACGATACCGTAGCACTACTATAGTACATGTAGTCACCGACGCAGAAAACTTTTCCACATAAATATGAATTCATTAGCAGATAACACATAATCACACCACGAAACCACTAAAACATTGCATTATAAATAAAGAGAAAACACACTCCATCATCTCCCCACTCGCCAAACCAAATATTTCTTCAGTTCCAAAATGTAAGGTGTATTGGTTTTTTGAAAAGACAATTTCCTTTTATTTTGACCAAGTTCAGGCCAAAACCCAAACACCTCAGAGATAGATATAGAGGTAGGAATTTGTCGAACGAACCACACTCCTTCGTAGACGTCAGGAGTCCATTGATGAAAAGGGGTTGGGGAAAGCTTAAACCCAGGTCCTACAGTGATGGCGCAATAGAAATTCCTAAGGAATTTACAGTTGTGTATTGATAAGACCGTTCACAATTTCTTGAAGCTCGATCCCCCCTCCTGATAACCCACAAGTATAGGGGATCGCAACAGTTTTCGAGGGTAGAGTATTCAAACCAAATTTATTGATTCGACACAAGAGGAGCCAAAGAATACTCTCAAGTATTAGTAGTTGAGTTACCAATTCAACCACACCTGGAAACTTAATATCTGCAGCAAAGTAATATGATAGTAGTGATAACGGTAACAAAAGGTAACGGTAGTAAAATTAATGTTTTTGGTATTTTGTAGTGATGATAGCAATAGCAACGAAAAAGTAAATAAGCGGAGAACAATATATGGAAAGCTCGTAGGCAATGGATCAGTGATGGAGAATTATACCGGATGCGGTTCATCATGTAACAGTCATAACCTAGGGTGACATAGAACTAGCTCCAGTTCATTGATATAATGTAAGCATGTATTCCGAACATAGTCATACGTGCTTATGGAAAAGAACTTGCATGACATCTTTTGTCCTACCCTCCCGTGGCAGCGGGGTCCTTACGGAAACTAAGGGATATTAAGGCCTCCTTTTAATAGAGAACCGAAACAAAGCATTAACACATAGTGAATACATGAACTCCTCAAACTACGGTCATCACCGGTAAGTATCCCGATTATTGTCACTTCGGGGTTAACGGATCATAACACATAATAGATGACTATAGACTTGCAAGATAGGATCAAGAACACTCATATATTGATGAAAACATAATAGGTTCAGATCTGAAATCATGGCACTCGGGCCCTAGTGACAAGCATTAAGCATAGCAAAGTCATAGCAACATCAATCTCAGAACATAGTGGATACTAGGGATCAAACCCTAACAAAACTAACCCGATTACATGATAGATCCCATCCAACCCATCACCGTCCAGCAAGCCTACGATGGAATTACTCACGCACGGCGGTGAGCATCATGAAATTGATGATGGAGGATGGTTGATGATGACGATGGCGACGGATTCCCCTCTCCGGAGCCCCGAACGGACTCCAGATCAGCCCTCCCGAGAGGTTTTAGGGCTTGGCGGCGGCTCCGTATCGTAAAACGCGATGATTTCTTCTCTCTGATTTTTTTCTCCCCGAAACTCAATATATGGAGTTGGAGTCGGAGAGGCAACAGGGGGCCCACGAGGTAGGGGGGCGCGCCCCCCACCCTCGTGGAGAGGTGGTGGGCCCCCTGGCCTTCATCTTTTGCAGGTATTTTTCTTATTTTCTGAAAAGTGGCTCCGTGAAGTTTCAGGTCATTCTGAGAACGTTTGCTCCTGCACATAAATAACACCATGGTAATTCTACTAAAAATAGTGTCAGTTCGGGTTAGTTCCATTTAAATCATGCAAGTTAGAGTCCAAAACAAGGGCAAAAGTGTTTGGAAAAGTAAATATGTTGGAGACGTATCAACTCCCCCAAGCTTAAACCTTTGCTTGTCCTCAAGCAATTCAGTTGATAAACTGAAAGTGATAAAGAAAAACTTTTACAAACTCTGTTTGCTCTTGTTGTTGTAAATATGTAAAGCTAGCATTCAAATTTTCAGCAAAGATTATAACTAACCATATTCACAATAATGCATAGGTCTCAAGTTTACTCATATCAATGGCATAATCAACTAACGAGCAATAATAATAAATCTCGGATGACAACACTTTCTCAAAACAATCATAATATGATATAACAAGGTGGTATCTCGCTAGCCCTTTCTGAGACCGCAAAACATAAATGCAGAGCACCTTTAAAGACCAAGGACTGACTGGACATTGTAATTCATGGTAAAAGAGATCTAGTCAAGTCATACTCAATGTAAACTAACAGTAATGAGTGCAGATGACAGCGGTGCTCTCCAACTGGTGCTTTTTAATAAGAGGATGACGACTCAGCATAAAAGTAAATAGATAGGCCCTTCGCAGAGGGAAGCAGGGATTTGTAGAGGTGCCAGAGCTCGGTTTTGAAACAGAGGTGAATAATATTTTGAGCGGTATACTTTCATTGTCAACATAACAACCAAGAGATGGCGATATCTTCCATGCTACACACATCATATGCGGTTCCCAAACAGAATGGTAAAGTTTATACTCCCCCTTCCACCAACAAGCATCAATCCATGGCTTGCTCGAAACAACGAGTGCCTCCAACTAACAAGAGTCCCAGGGGGAGTTTTGTTTGCAATTATTTTGATTTAGTTTGCATAAAGAATGGGACTGGGCATCCCGGTGACCAGCCATTTATCTCGTGAGTGAGGAGCGGAGTCCATTCCTCTTGAGAATAACCCGCCTAACATGGAAGATACAGACAACTCTAGTTGATACATGAGCTATTCGAGCATACAAAACAGGATATTTATTTGAAGGTTTAGAGTTTGGCACATACAAATTTACTTGGAACGACAGGTAGATACCGTATATATGTAGGTATAGTGGACTCATGTGGAATAACTTTGGGGTTTAAGGAGTTTGGATGCACAAGCAGTATTCCCGCTTAGTACAGGTGAAGGCTAGCAAAAGACTGGTAAGCGACCAGCTAGAGAGCGACAACAGTCATGAACATGCATTAAAATTAATCAACACCGAATGCAAGCATGAGTAGGATATAATCCATCATGAACATAAATATCGTGAAGGCTATGTTGATTTTGTTTCAACTACATGCGTGAACATGCACCAAATCAAGTCACTTAAATCATTCAGAGGAGGATACCACCCTATCATACCACATCATAACCATTTTAATAGCGTGTTGGCACGCAAGGTAAACCATTATAACTCATAGCTAATCAAGCATGACATAAGAAACTATGATCTCTAGTTGTCATTGCAAACATGTTTATTCATAATAGGCTGAATCAGGAACGATGAACTAATCATATTTACAAAAACAAAAGAGGTCGATCTCATACCAGCTTTTCTCATCTCAGCCAGTCCATCATATATCATCATAATTGCCTTTCACTTGCACGACTGAATAGTGTGAATAATAATAATAGTGCACGTGCATTGGACTAAGCTGGAATCTACAAGCATTCAATAAATAGGAGAAGACAAGGCAATATGGGCTCTTTTGTCAGATCAACAATAATGCATATAAGATCCACTTCAACAATTTAATTATGGTCTTCTCCTATCGACCCCCAAAGAAAAGAAAAGAAATAAAACTATTTACACGGGAAAGCTCCCAACAAGCAAAAGAAGAACAGGAAATCTTTTTGGGTTTTCTTTTTAATTACTATTACGAGCATGGAAATTAAACTGATTAAAAGTTACAACTAATTTTTTTTGTTTTTCTTAAGGTTTATTAAACACACAAGAAGAAAGCATAAAAAGGAAATTAAACTAGCATGGATAATACAATGAAAAAGTATGAGCACCGACATCTAGCAATGAGTGTGTGAACATAAATGTAATGTCGGTGGGAAATACATACTCTCCCAAGCTTAGGCTTTTGGCCTAAGTTGGTCTATGGCCACGGCTGGCCTGGCGGATATCCATAATAGTAGCTGGGGTCGTACTGAGAAGAAGAAGAGGAAGACTCCGATTGCCACTGGTTGACAATCATCTCCGGATCTCACTGGTAATTAGACTGTCGTAGAGGATCAACTTGTGGTTCCGGCTCTGGCTCCACGGCTGGTGCAGGGTTCCGGTAGGCGTGAATAGCCTTCAACGGAACAAGGTGTTGGGGAACGTAGTAATTTCAAAAAAATTCCTACGCACACGCAAGATCATGGTGATGCATAGCAACGAGAGGGGAGAGTGTTGTCTACGTACCCTCGTAGACCGTTCGTGGAAGCGTTATATCAATGCGGTTGATGTAGTCGTACGTCTTCACGATCCGACCGATCCAAGTACCGAAAGCACGGCACCTCTGAGTTCTGCACACGTTCGGCTCGGTGACGTCCTCGCCTTCTCGATCCAGCAAGAGGGGCGAAGTAGTAGATGAGTTCCGGCAGCACGATGGCGTGATGACGGTGTTGGTGAAGAACAATCTCTGCAGGGCTTCGCTTTAGCACTACGAAAACTAGGACGGAGGATAAACTAGAGGGGTCGGGGTTGCCAGCACACGGCTTGGTGTTTCTTGATCTATCTTTGGTGCTAGCCCTGCCCCTCTATTTATATGTTGAGCCCTGGGGTCGAAACTTGGAGTAAAATCCTCCACAAAGTCGGTTTCACCCGAAAGGCAAGAGTCCTTCTCGGACTCCAGGGCCAGACGCCAGGGTTCCTAGCGTCTGGACCCAGACGCCAGGGACCCTGGCGTCTGGCCCATGGACTCCGCAAAACTTCCTTTTGCGCTTTCCAAAAACCTTGTGGGCTTTCCCCTTTGGCCCAAATAAAGTGTTCTCGTACCCAAACATTTCGGGAAACATCCAGAACCCCTTCCGGTGAATTCCGGAACCCTTCCGTGACCAAACACTATTATCCCATATATCAAACTTTATCTCCGGACCATTCCAGAGTTCCTCGTCATGTCCGTGATCTCATCCCGGACTCCGAACAACATTCGGTCACCAACATACATAACTCATATAATACTATATCGTCAACGAACGTTAAGCGTGCGGACCCTACGGGTTCGAGAACTATGTAGACATGACCGAGACACCTCTTTGGTCAATAACCAATAGCAGGACCTGGATGCCCATATTGGCTCCTACATATTCTACAAAGATCTTTATCGGTCAGACCGCATAACAACATACGTTGTTCCCTTTGTCATCGGTATGTTACTTGCCCGAGATTCGATCGTCGGTATCTCAATACCTAGTTCAATCTCATTATCGGCAAGTCTCTTTACTCGTTCCGTAATACATCATCCCGCAACTAACTCATTAGTTGCAATGCTTGCAAGGCTTATAGTGATGTGCATTACCGAGTGGGCCTAGAGATACCTCTCCGACAATCCGAGTGAAAAATCCTAATCTCGAAATACGCCAACCCAACAAGTACCTTTGGAGACACCTGTAGAGCACCTTTATAATCACTCAGTTACGTTGTGACGTTTGGTGGCACACAAAGTGTTCCTCCGGTAAACGGGAGTTGCATAATCTCATAGTCAGAGGAACATGTATAAGTCATGAAGAAAGCAATAGCAACAAACTAAAAGATCATGTGCTAAGCTAACGGAATGGGTCAAGTCAATCACATCATTCTCCTAATGATGTGATCCCATTAATCAAATGACAACTCTTTGTCTATGGTTAGGAAACATAACCATCTTTGATCAACGAGCTAGTCAAGTAGAGTCATACTAGTGACACTCTGTTTGTCTATGTATTCACACATGTATCATGTTTCCGGTTAATACAATTCTAGCATGAATAATAAACATTTATCATGATATAAGGAAATGAACAATAACTCTATTATTGCCTCTAGGGCATATTTCCTGCAGTCTCCCATGTGATTTAAAATCAATAGTTCACATCACCATGTGATTTAACATCAATAGTTCACATCATCATGTGATTAACACCCATAGTTCACATCGTCATGTGACCACACCCAAAGGGTTTACTAGATTCAATAATCTAGTTCACATCGCTATGTGATTAACGCCCAAAGAGTACTAAGGTGTGATCATGTTTTGCTTGTGAGAGAAGTTTAGTCAACGGGTCTGCCACATTTAGATATGTAAGTATTTTGCAAATTTCTATGTCAACAATGCTCTACACTAAGCTACTCTAGCTAATTGCTCCCACTTTCAATATGTATCCAGATTGAGACTTTGAGTCATCTGGATCAGTGTCAAAACTTGCATCGACGTAACCTTTTACGACGAACCTTTTGTCACCTCCATAATCGAGAAACATATCCTTATTCCACTAAGGATAATTTTGACCAATGTCCAGTGATCTACTCCTAGATCACTATTATACTCCCTTGCCAAACTCAGGGCAGGGTATACAATAGGTCTGGTACACAGCATGGCATACTTAATAGAACCTATGGCTAAGGCATAGGGAATGACTTTCATTCTATCTCTATCTTCTGCCGTGGTCGGGTTTTGAGTCTTACTCAACTTCACACTTTGTAACACAGGCAAGAACTCCTTCTTTGAATGTTCCATTTTGAACTACTTCAAAATCTTGTCAAGGTATGTACTCATTGAAAAACTTATCAAGCATCTTGATCTATCTCTATAGATCTTGATGCTCAATATGTAAGCAGCTTCACCGAGGTCTTTCTTTCAAAAAATCATTTCAAACATTCCTTTATGCTTTACAGAATAAATCTACATTATCTCCGATCAACAATATGGCATACACATATACTTATCAGAAATGCTGTAGTGCTCCCACTCACTTTCTTGTAAATACATGCTTCACCGCAAGTCTGTATAAAACTATATGCTTTGATCAACTTATCAAAGCGTTTATTCCAACTCCGAGAGGCTTGCACCAGTCCATAAATGGATCGCTGGAGCTTGCACACTTTGTTAGCTCCCTTTGGATCGACAAAACCTTCCTGTTGCATCATATGCAACTCTTCTTCCAGAAATCCATTCAGGAATGCAGTTTTGACATCCATCTGCCAAATTTCATAATCATAAAAAGCGGCAATTGCTAACATGATTCGGACAGACTTAAGCATAGATACGAGTGATAAACTCTCATCGTAGTCAACACCTTGAACTTGTCGAAAACCTTTTTGTGACAATTCTAGCTTTGTAGATGGTAACACTACTATCAGTGTCCGTCTTCCTCTTGAAGATCCATTTAATCTCAATGGCTCGCCGATCAATGGGCAAGTCAATCAAAGTCCATACTTTGCTCTCATACATGGATCTCATCTCAGATTTCATGGCCTCAAGCCATTTCGTGGAATCTGGGCTCATCATCGCTTCCTCATAGTTCGTAGGTTCGTCATGGTCAAGTAACATGACCTCCAGAACAGGATTACCGTACCACTCTGGTGCAGATCTCACTCTGGTTGACCTACGAGGTTCAGTAGTAACTTGATCTGAAGTTACATGATCATCATCATTAGCTTCCTCACTAATTGGTGTAGGAGTCACAGAAACATATTTCTGTGATGAACTACTTTCCAATAAGGGAGCAGGTACAGTTACCTCATCAAGTTCTACTTTCCTCCCACTCACTTCTTTCGAGAGAAACTCCTTCTCTAGAAAGGATCCATTCTCAACAATGAATATTTTGCCTTCGGATCTGTGATAGAAGGTGTACCCAACATTTTCTTTTGGGTATCCTATGAAGATTTACTTCTCCGATTTGGGTTCGAGCTTATCATGTTGAAACTTTTTCACATAAGCATCGCAGTCCCAAACTTTAAGAAACGATAGCTTAGGTTTCTCGCCAAACCACAGTTCATACGGTGTCGTCTCAACGGATTTTGATGGTGCCCTATTTAACGTGAATGTAGCTGTCTCTAATGCATAACCCCAAAACGATAGTGGTAAATCGGTAAGAGACATCATAGATTGCACCATATCTAATAAAGTACGGTTACGACGTTCGGACACACCATTACGCTGTGGTGTTCCAGGTGGCATGAGTAGTGAAACTATTTCACATTGTTTTAACTGAAGGCCAAACTCGTAACTCAAATATTTTACTTCTGCGATCATATCATAGAAACTTTTATTTTTGTTACGATGATTCTCCACTTCACTCTGAAATTCTTTGAACTTTTCAAATATTTCAGACTTGTGTTTCATCAAGTAGATATACTCATATCTGCTCAAATCATCTGTGAAGGTCAGAAAATAACAATACTTGCCGTGAGCCTTAACACTCATCGGACCGCATACATCAGTATGTATTATTTCCAATAAGTTAGTTGCTCGCTCCATTGTTCCGGAAAACGGAGTCTTAGTCATCTTGCCCATGAGGCATGGTTCGCAAGCATCAAGTGATTCATAATCAAGTGATTCCAAAAGTCCATCAGCATGGAGTTTCTTCATGCGCTTTACACCAATATGACCTAAACGGCAGTGCCACAAATAAGTTGCACTATCATTATTAACTTTGCATCTTTTGGTTTCAATATTATGAATATGTGTATCACTACGATCGAGATCCAACAAACCATTTTCATTGGGTGTGTAACCATATAAGGTTTTATTCATGTAAACAGAACAACAATTTATTCTCTTACTTAAATGAATAACTGTATTGCAATAAACATGATCAAATCATATTCATGCTCAACGCAAACACCAAATAACACTTATTTAGGTTCAACACTAATCCCGAAAGTATAGGAAGTGTGCGATGATGATCATATCAATCTTGGAACCACTTCCAACACACATCGTCACTTCACCCTTAACTAGTCTCTGTTCATTCTGCAACTCCCGTTTCGAGTTACTACTCTTAGCAACTGAACCAGTATCAAATACCGAGGGGTTGCTATAAACACTAGTAAAGTAGACATCAATAACATGTACATCAAATATAGCTTTGTTCACTTTCCCATCCTTCTTATCCACCAAATACTTGGGGTAGTTCCGCTTCTAGTGACCAGTCCCTTTGCAGTAGAAGCACTTAGTCTTAGGCTTAGGTTCAGACTTGGGTTTCTTCACTTGAGCAGCAACTTGTTTGCCATTCTTCTTGAAGTTCCCCTTCTTCCCTTTGCCCTTTCTCTTGAAATTAGTGGTCTTGTCAATCATCAACACTTGATGTTTTTCTTGATTTCTACCTTCGCCGATTTTTGCATCGCGAAGATCTTGGCAATTGTTTCCGTTATCCCTTGCATATCATAGTTCATCACAAAGTTCTACTAACTTGGTGATGGTGACTAGAGAATTCTGCCAATCACTATTTTATCTGGAAGATTAACTCCCACTTGATTCAAGCGATTGTAGTACCCAGACAATCTGAGCACATGCTCACTGCTTGAGCTATTCTCCTCCATCTTTTAGCTATAGAACTTGTTGGAGACTTCATATCTCTCAACTTGGGTATTTGCTTGAAATATTAACTTCAACTCCTGGAACATCTCGTATGGTCCATGACATTCAAAACGTCTTTGAAGTCCCGATTCTAAGCCATTTAAGCATGGTGCACTAAACTATCAAGTAGTCATCATATTGAGCTAGCCAAACGTTCATAACATCTGCATCTGCTCCTGCAATAGGTTTGTCACCTAGCGGTGCATCAAGGACATAATTCTTCTGTGCAGCAATGAGGATAAACCTCAGATCACGGATCCAATCCGCATCATTGCTACAAACATCTTTCAACTTAGTTTTCTCTAGGAACATATCAAAAATAAAACAGGGGAGCTAAACGCTAGCTATTAATCTACAACATATATATGCTAATACAACCAGGACTAAGTTCATGATAAATTTAAGTTCAATTAATCATATTACTTAAGAACTCCCACTTAGATAGACATCCCTCTAATCCTCTAAGTGATCACGTGATCCATATCAACTAAACCATGTCCGATCATCACGTGAGATGGAGTAGTTTCAATGGTGAACATCACTATGTTGATCATATCTACTATATGACTCACGCTCGACCTTTCGGTCTCCGTGTTCCGAGGCCATATCTGTTATATGCTAGGCTCATCAAGTTTAACCTAAGTATTCCGCGTGTGCAACTGTTTTGCACCCGTTCTATTTGAACGTAGAGCCTATCACACCCGATCATCACGTGGTGTCTCAGCACGAAGAACTTTCGCAACGGGGCATACTCAGGGAGAACACTTATACTTTGATAATTTAGTGAGGGATCATCTTATAATGCTACCGTCAATCAAAGCAAGATAAGATGCATAAAATTTAAACATCACATGCAATCAAAATATGTGAGATGATATGGCCATCATCATCTTGTGCCTTTGATCTCTATCTCCAAAGCAACGTCATGATCTCCATCGTCACCGGCATGACACCATAATCTCCATCATCTTGATCTATATCAATGTGTCGTCACATGGTCGTCTCGCCAACTATTGCTCTTGCAACTATTGCTATCGCATAGCGATAAAGTAAAGCAATTATTTGGCACTTGCATCTTATGCAATAAAGAGACAACCATAAGGCTTCTGCCAATTGCCGATAACTTCAACAAAACATGATCATCTTATACAACAACTTATATCTCATCACATCTTGACCATATCACATCACAACATGCCCTGCAAAAACAAGTTAGACGTCCTCTACTTTGTTGTTGCAAGTTTTACGTGGCTGCTACGGGCTTATCAAGAACCGTTCTTACCTATGCATCGAAACCACAATGATAGTTGGTCAAGTTAGTGCTGTTTTAACCCTCTCAAGGACCGGGCGTAGCCACACTCGGTTCAACTAAAGTTGGAGAAACTGACACCCGCTAGCCACCTGCGTGCAAAGCACGTCGGTAGAACCAGTCTTGCGTAAGCGTACGCGTAATGTCGGTTCGGGCCGCTTCATCCAACAATACCGTCGAACCAAAGTATGACATGCTGGTAAGCAGTATGACTTATATCGCCCACAACTCACTTGTGTTCTACTCGTGCATATGACATCTACGCATAAAACCTGGCTCGGATGCCACTGTTGGGGAACGTAGTAATTTCAAAATTTTCCTACGCACACGCAAGATCATGGTGATGCATAGCAACGAGAGGGGAGAGTGTTGTCTACGTACCCTCGTAGACCATTTGCGGAAGCGTTATATCAACGCAGTTGATGTAGTCGTACGTCTTCATGATCCGACCGATCCAAGTATCGAAAGCACGGCACCTCCGAGTTCTGCACACGTTCGGCTCGGTGACGTCCTCGCCTTCTCGATCCAGCAAGAGGGGCGAAGTAGTAGATGAGTTCCGGCAGCACGACGGCGTGGTGATGGTGTTGGTGAAGAACAATCTCTGCAGGGCTTCGCTTAAGCACTACGAAAACTAGGACGGAGGATAAACTAGAGGGGACGGGGTTGCCGGCACACGGCTTGGTGTTTCTTGATCTGTCTTTGGTGCTATCCCTGCCCCTCTATTTATATGTTGAGCCCTAGGGTCGAAACTTGGAGTAAAAGCCTCCACGAAGTCGGTTTCACCCGAAAGGCAAGAGTCCTTCTCGGACTCCAGGGCCAGACGCCAGGGTTCCTGGCGTTTGGACCCAGACGCCAGGGACCCTGGCGTCTGGCCCCTGGACTCTGCAAAACTTCCTTTTGCGCTTTCCAAAAACCTTGTGGGCTTTCCCCTTTGGCCCAAATAAAGTGTTCTCGTACCCAAACATTTCGGGAAACATCCGGAACCCCTTCCTTTGAATTCCGGAACCCTTCCGGTGACCAAACACTATTATCCCATATATCAAACTTTATCTCCGGACCATTCCGGAGTTCCTCGTCATGTCCGTGATCTCATCCTGGACTCCGAACAACATTCAGTCACCAACATACATAACTCATATAATACTATATCGTCAACGAACGTTAAGCGTGCGGACCCTACGGGTTCAAGAACTATGTAGACATGACCGAGACACCTCTCTGGTCAATAACCAATAGCGGGACCTGGATGCATATATTGGCTCCTACATATTCTACGAAGATGTTTATCGGCCAGACCGCATAACAACATATGTTGTTCCCTTTGTCATCAGTATGTTACTTGCTCGAGATTCGATCGTCGGTATCTCAATACCTAGTTCAATCTCGTTACCGGCAAGTCTCTTTACTCGTTCCATAATACATCATCCCGCAACTAACTCATTGGTTGCAATGCTTGCAAGGCTTATAGTGATGTGCATTACCGAGTGGGCCCAGAGATACCTCTCCGACAATCGGAGTGACAAATCCTAATCTCAAAATACGCCAACCCAACAAGTACCTTTGGAGACACCTGTAGAGCACCTTTATAATCACCCAGTTATGTTGTGACATTTGGTGGCACACAAAGTGTTCCTCCAGTAAACGGGAGTTGCATAATCTCATAGTCATAGGAACATGTATAAGTCATGAAGAAAGCAATAACAACAAACTAAACGATCATGTGCTAAGCTAACGGAATGGGTCAAGTCAATCACATCATTCTCCTAATGATGTGATCCCGTTAATCAAATGACAACTCTTTGTCTATGGCTAGGAAACATAACCATCTTTGATCAACGAGCTTGTCAAGTAGAGGCATACTAGTGACACTCTGTTTGTCTATGTATTCACACATGTATCATGTTTCCGGTTAATACAATTCTAGCATGAATAATAAACATTTATCATGATATAAGGAAATAAATAATAACTTTATTATTGCCTCTAGGGCATATTTCCTTTGCAAGGTATGTGCCTGAAGATAAATCGAACAAAGAAGGAGAAGGCAGGGTAATAGTCTCAGGATGATGTTTGTTAAAGAACAATTGATATTTAAGCTATCCTTCCCTATTCTTAACAATAAAATCATGTGCCACCATACTTTTATAATCTAGATAAACACGAGGCATCACCTTTTCTTCCTTCTCAGAATGCCTAATAGGTATGTTAAAATGTGCAGCTAGGCGTGAAGCATAGATGCCTCCAAAGATGGGGCCCTTGGTACGGTTCAGACTTAACCGTTTGGCAATAATACCGCCCATACTAAAAGTGTTATCACTATATAAACCGTGGAGCAGAATAATAATATCAGGGATACTAAGGTTTCCACAGTTTCCGCGACCAATTAAACAACGACTAGCAAATAATGCAAAGTAACGTAAAACAGGAAAATGTATGCTAGTGATTCATGCATCGGAAACCTTCCTTGTTTCCCCTACAGTGATAGTATCAATGAACCCCTCCACATCATCGTGATGTGGTTCTTCTGTATTGCCCTCAAAAGGGACTAAACAAACCCGACAAAAATCATAAAGTGACATCTCCTTATGCTCATCATATAAATGAAACTCCACCGTAGGTGGTGAGCTCCTAGAATGGAAATGAAAGTTTTGCACAAAGGTATTTGTGAGTAAGAGATACTGATCGCATTGGTCGTGGAGGAAAGCGGTGAGGCCTGCATTTTTAGCCAATTCATGAAAATCTTCATAAATCCCGGCTGCTCTCAAGAAATCATCGGAAGCCAATTCACACGCCCGAATCTCCGTAGTGCGAGGCAGATTATACTTAGGCTTTGGTGCCTTTTCCTTCGAGCTTTGGCTCGATGAGCCCCTCAAAAGTCTCCTCATCATTTTCTGAAATTTTTAGTAACTTCAAAATAAAAGTAAACCAAACTCAATAATATTGATAGCAACTACTCCTACAAGTGCCTAGGGCCTATATCATGCATCAAAACTACTTTTGACCATATAAATTTGACATGCAAGCTCAAGAACAAGGTCACCTAAGCAGCAAAAAATTGCAATGAATAAAGCACTGGAACAAAAACTAATTGGACCAATGGAAGAGTCACTTACCAAGGAACAATCTCCCCAAGCAGTTTTGTGAGAGGTGCTTTGAGCAAGGAGATCGAAAATGGCAGCAAAATGAGCTTGGACTCGGGTTTGAGCTGGATATTCGTGTTTGTGGGTGCAGGAATAAGTGGAGGGGAGCCACCATGGGCCCACGAGGCAGGGGGCGCGCCCTCCACCCTCGTGGGCAGGTGGTTGACCCCCCTGCTGTGTTCTCAGTACCAAATATTATCAAATATTCTAGAAAAAATCTGCTACCTCTTGAGCACTACGTTGGATTTCCCCGAAGAGGAGAGGATGATGCAGCAAAGTAGCGTAAGTATTTCCCTTAGTTTTTGAGAACCAAGGTATCAATCCAGTAGGAGGCTACGCTCGAGTCCCTTGTACCTACACAAAAACAATAATTCAACGCAACCAACGCGCTTAGGGGTTGTCAATCCCTTCATGGCCACTTACGAAAGTGAGATATGATAGAGATGATAAATAATATTTTTTTGGTATTTTTGGTATAGAGATGCAAAGTGAAAAGTAAAAGGCAAAGTAAAAGCAAAGCAATAATAAAGTGATGGAGATTAATATGATGAGAAAGAGACCCGGGGGCCATTGGTTTCACTAGTGGCTTCTCTCAAGAGCATAAGTATTCTACGGTGGGTGAACAAATTACTGTTGAGCAATTGACAGAATTGAGCATGGTTATGAGAATATCTAGGTATGATCATGTATATAGGCATCACGTCCGAGACAAGTAGACTGAAACGATTATGCATCTACTACTATTACTCCACTCATCGACCGCTATCCAGCATGCATCTAGAGTATTAAGTTAAAAATAGAGTAACGCCTTAAGCAAGATGACATGATGTAGAGGGATAGTTTCATGCAATATGATAAAAAAACCCATCTTGTTATCCTTGATGGCAACAATACAATACGTGCCTTGCTGCCCCTTCTGTCACTGGGAAAGGACACCGCAAGATTGAACCCAAAGCTAAGCACTTCTCCCATGGCAAGAACAACCAATCTAGTAGGCCAAACCAAACTGATAATTCGAAGAGACTTGCAAATATAACCAATCATACATAAAAGAATTCAGAGAAGATTCAAATATTATTCATAGATAGACTTGATCATAAACCCACAATTCATCGGTCTCAACAAACACACCGCAAAAAGAAGATTACATCAAATAGATCTCCACAAGAGAGGGGGAGAACATTGTATTGAGATCCAAAAAGAGAGAAGAAGCCATCTAGCTACTAAGTATGGACCCGTAGGTCTGAAATAAACTACTCACACTTCATCGGAGAGGCTTGGATGTTGATG
Organism: Triticum urartu; assembly: GCF_003073215.2. Lineage (NCBI taxonomy): Eukaryota > Viridiplantae > Streptophyta > Magnoliopsida > Poales > Poaceae > Triticum > Triticum urartu. The sequence continues at coordinate 508,979,718 of NC_053024.1, read as the reverse complement.
TAGAAGCCCTCCGTGATCGATGCCCCCTCAGGCGGAGAACAGGCCCCAAGATGGGATCTCATGGATACAGAAAGTTGCCGCGATGGAATTAGGTTTTTGGCTCCGTATTTGATCATTTGGTGGTACGTGGATATATATAGGAGGAAGGAGTACATCGTGTTGGGGATCGTAGCAGAAATTCAAAATTTTCTACGCATCACCAAGATCAATCTATGGAGTAATCTAGCAACGAGGGGAAGGAGAGTGCATCTACATACCCTTTTAGATCGCTAAGCGGAAGCGTTCAAGTGAACAGGGTTGATGGAGTCGTACTCGTCGTGATCCAAATCACCGATGATCCTAGTGCCGAACGGACGGCACCTCCGTGTTCAACACACGTACAGCCCGGTGACGTCTCCTACGCCTTGATCCAGCAAGGGGAGAAGGAGAGGTTGGGAAGACTCCATCCAGCAGCAGCACGACGGCGTGGTGGTGGTGGAGGAGCGTGGTACTCCAGCAGGGCTTCGCCAAGCACCACAAGAGACGAGGAGGGAGAGGGGTAGGGCTGCGCCAAGAAGGAGATGTTCTCGTGTGTATGGCAGCCCAAAACCCCACTATATATAGGGGAAAGGGAGGGGATGCGCCCCCACCTAGGTTTCCACCCCTAGGGGTGGCGGCCAGCCCTAGATCCCATCTAGGGGGGCGGCCAAGGGGGGAGAGAGGGGGGCGCACCACTAGGTGGGCCTTAGGCCCATCTGAGCCTAGGGTTTCCCTTTTTTCCCTTCTCTCTTCGCCTTGGGCCCTGGTGGGGGGCGCACCAGCCCACCTGGGGCTGGTCCCCTCTCACACTTGGCCCATGCAGCCCTCTGGGGCAGGTAGCCCCACCTGGTGGACCCCCGGGACCCTCCCGGTGGTCCCGGTACGTTACCGATAGCACCCGAAACTTTTCCGGTGACCAAAACAGGACTTCCCATATATAAATCTTTACCCCCGGACAATTCCCGAACTCCTCGTGACGTTCGGGATCTCATCCGGGACTCCGAACAACATTCGGTAACCAGTATATCTATTCCCTATAACCCTAGCATCATCGAACCTTAAGTGTGTAGACCCTACGGGTTCGGGAACCATGCAGACATGACCGAGACAACTCTCCGGCCAATAACCAACAGCGGGATCTGGATACCCATGTTGGCTCCCACATGTTCCACGATGATCTCATCGGATGAACCACGATGTCGAGGATTCAATTAATCCCGTATTCAATTCCCTTTATATAGCGGTACGATACTTGCCCGAGATTCGATCGTCGGTATCCCGATACCTTGTTCAATCTCATTACCGGCAAGTCTCTTTACTCGTTCCCTAACACATCATCCCGTGATCAACTCCTTGATCACATTGTGCACATTATGATGATGTCCTACCGAGTGGGCCCAGAGATACCTCTCCGTTTACACGGAGTGACAAATCCCAGTCTCGATTCGTGCCAACCCAACAGACACTTTCGGAGATACCTGTAGTGTACCTTTATAGCCACCCAGTTACGTTGTGACGTTTGGCACACCCAAAGCACTCCTACGGTATCCGGGAGTTGCACAATCTCATGGTCTAAGGAAATGATACTTGACATTAGAAAAGCTTTAGCATACGAACTACACGATCTTTGTGCTAGGCTTAGGATTGGGTCTTGTCCATCACATCTCCTAATGATGTGATCCCGTTATCAACGACATCCAATGTCCATGGTCAGGAAACCGTAACCATCTATTGATCAACGAGCTAGTCAACTAGAGGCTTACTAGGGACATGTTGTTGTCTATGTATCCACACATGTATCTGAGTTTCCTATCAATACAATTCTAGCATGGATAATAAACGATTATCATGAACAAGGAAATATAATAATAACCAATTTATTATTTTCCTCTAGGGCATATTTCCAACAGTCTCCCACTTGCACTAGAGTCAATAATCTAGTTCACATCGCCATGTGATTAACACTCACAGGTCACATCGCCATGTGACCAACATCCAAGAGTCTACTAGACTCAATGATCTAGTTCACATCACTATGTGATAAACACTCAAAGAGTTCTGGGTTTGATCATGTTATGCTTGTGAGAGAGGTTGTAGTCAACGGGTCTTGCCATATTCAGATCCCTATGTATTTCACAAAACTTTATATCATAGATGCTGCTACCACGTTCCACTTGGAGCTATTCCAAATTGTTGCTCCATTATACGTATCCGGTATCTCTACTCAGAGCTATCCGGATAGGTGTTAAGCTTGCATCGACGTAACTCTTTACGTCGAACTCTTTATCACCTCCATAACCGAGAAACATTTCCTTATTCCTCTAAGGATAATTTTGACTGCTATCTGGTGATCCAGTCCTAGATCACCTTTGTACCCTCTTGCCAGACATGTGGCAAGGCACACATCAGGTGCGGTACTCAGCATGGCATACCGTATAGAGCCTATGACAAGAGCATAGGGGACGACCTTCGTCCTTCCTCTTTCTTCTGCCGTGGTCAAGCTTTGAGTCTTACTCAACTTCACACCTTACAACTCAGGTAAGAACCCCTTCTTTGACTGATCTATTTTGAACTCCTTCAAAAACATGTCAAGGTGTGCGTTCTTTGAAAGTATCATCAGGCGTTTTGATATATCTCTATAGATCTTGATGCCTAATATGTAAGCAGCTTTATCTAAGTCTTCCTTTGAAAATCACTCTTCAAACAACCGTTTATGCTTTCCAGAAATTCTACATTATTTCGGATCAACAATATGTCATCCACATATACTTATCAGAAATGTTGTAGTGCTCCCACTCACTTTCTTGTAAATACAAGTTTCTAGCAAACATTGTATAAACCTAAAAGCTTTGATCACTCCATCAAAGCATATATTCCGCTTCCAAGATGCTTGCTCTAGTCCATAGAAGGATTGTTGGAGCCAGCATACCTTTTAGCATCCTTAGGATCGTCAAAACCTTTTATTGTATCACATACAACTTTTCTTACGAAAACTGGTAAGAAAACTTGTTTTGACATCCATCTGTAAGATTTCATAATCGAAAAATACAGCTAATGCTAACATGATTCCGACAGACTTAAGCATCGCTACGGGTGAGAAATTCTCATCGTAGTCAACTCCTTGAACTTGTGAAAAGACTCTTTCCCACAAGTCGGGCTTCATAGACGGTAACATTACCGCCCACGTCCGTCTTCTTCTTAAAGATCCATTTATCTCAATGGCTTGCCGATCATCGGGCAAGTCCGCCAAAGTCCATACTTTGTTCTCATATATGGATCCTATCTCAGATTTCATGGCTTCTAACCATTTGTCGGAATACGGGCCCACCATCGCTTCTCCATAGCTTGTAGGTTCATTGTTGTCTAACAACATGATATCTAAGATGGGATTACCATACCACTCAGGAGTAGTACATATCCTTGTCGACCTACGAGGTTCGATAGCAACTTGATCCGAAGCTTCATGATCACTATCATTAACTTCCTATTCAACAGACATAGGCTCCACAGAAAACATCTTTCTATGTTGCATCACTCTCTGGTTGAAGTAAAGGTTCGACAACCTCATCAAGTTCTATCTTCCTCCCACTCAATTCTTTCGAGAGAAACTCCTTCTCGAGAAAGGACCCGTTCTTAGTGACAAACAATTTGCCCTCGGATCTGAGATAGAAGGTATACCCTATTGTCACCTTTGGGTATCCTATGAAGATGTGTTTGTCCGCTTTGGGTTCGAGCTTCTCCGGCTGAAGCCTTAAGCATCGCAGCCCCAAACATTAAGAAACGACAACTTTGGTTTCTTGCCAAACCAATGTTCATATGACACCGTCTCAACGGACTTAGATGGTGTCCTATCTAAAGTGAATGGAGCTGTCTCTAACACATAACCTCAAAATGAAAACGGTAGATTGGTAAGAGACATCATAGATCGCACCATATCTCATAGGGTTTGATTACAACGTCCGGACACACCATTACCTTGTGGTGTTCCAGGTGGCTTCAACTGTAAAACAATTCCACAATGTCTTAAGTGATTGCCAAACTCATAACTCAGAAAATCCCCTTTTGATCAGATCGTAGGAACATGATCTTATTGTTATGATGATTCTTAACTTCACTCTGAAATCGCTTGAACTTCTCAAACGTTTCAGACTTGTGCTTCATTAAGTAGATATACCTATATCTACCCAAATCGTCAGTGAAGATGAGAAAATAGCGATATCCACCGTACGCTTCAATTCTCATTGGATCACACACATCAGCATGCATGATTTCCAACAGGTCACTTACCCGTTTCACTGTACCTGAAAACGGGGTCTTAGTCATCTTGCCCATGAGGCATGGCTCGCATGTGTCAAGTGATTCAAAAATCAAGTGACTCCAAACATCCATCGACATGGAGTTTCTTCATGGATCTTACGCCAATATGACCTAAGCGGCAGTGCCACAAGAAAGTGGTACTATCATTATTAACTCTACATCCTTTGGCGTGAACATGTGTATTACCACGATCGAGATTCAATGAACCATTTACATAGGGTGCATGACCATGAAAGGTATTATTCATGTAAACAGAATAACCATTATTCTCTAACTTAAATGAATAACCGTATTGCAATGAACATGATCTAATCATATTCATGCTCAACGTAGACACCTGATAACATTTATCTAGGTTCAATATTAATCCCGAAGGCAGATGGAGCGTGCGATGGTGATCCCATCAACTTTGGAAACACTTCCAACACACATCGTCACCTCGCCCTTAGCCAGTCTCCGTTTAGTCCGTAGCTTTAGCTTCAAGTCACCAATAATAGCAACTGAACCAGTATCCAATACCCAGGTGCTACCAGGAGTACTAGCGAGGTACACATTAATAACACGTATATACTTTGTTGAAGTTGCCAACCTTCTTATCTACCATGCATTTGGGGTAATTCCGCTACCAGTGACCGTTCCCCTTACAATAGAAGCACTTAGTCTTGGGTTTGGGTTCAACCTTGGGTTCCTTCACTGGAGCGGCAACTGGTTTGCCATACATGAAGTTTCCCTTCTAGCCCTTGCCCTTCTTGAAACCAGTGGTCTTGTTAAACCATCAACACTTGATGCTCCTTCTTGATTTCTACCTTTTGCGGTCTTAAGCACCGCGAACAGATCCGGGATCAACTCCATCCCTTGCATGTCATAGTTCATCACGAAGATCTAGTAGCTTAGTGATAGTGGCTAGAGAACTCTATCAATCACTATCTTATCTGGAATTTTAACTCCCACTTGATTTAAGTGATTGTAGTACCCGGACATTCTGAGCACATACTCACTAGCTGAGCTATTCTCCTCCATCTTGTTGGCAAAAGAACTTGTCAGAGGTCTCACACCTCTCAACATGGGCATGAGCCTGAAATCCCAATTTCAGCTCTTGGAACATCTCATATGTTCTATGGCGTTCAAAACGTCATTGGAATCCCGATTCTAAGCCGTAAAGTATGGTGCACTAAACTATCAAGTAGTCATCAGGACGTGTCTGTCAGGTGTTCACAACATCCACAGACGACGTTGTAGGGGTTTGCACATCGAGCGGTGCATCAAAGACGTAAGCCTTCTGTGTAGCAGTGAGGACACTCCTCGGACTACGGACCTAGTCTGCATCATTGCTTACAATATCTTTCAACTTGGTCTTTCTCTAGGAACGTATTGAAACAGGGAGCTACAACGTGAGCTATTTATCTACAACATATTTGCAAAGACAATTTAGACTATGTTCATGATAATTGAGTTCATCTAATCAAATTATTTAATGAACTCCCACTCAGATAGACATCCCTCTAGTCATCTAAGTGAAACATGATCCGAATCGACTAGGCCGTGTCCGATCATCACGTGAGACAGACTAGTCATCAACGGTGAACATCTCATGTTGATCGTATCTTCTATACGACTCATGTTCGACCTTTCGGTCTTCCGTGTTCCGAGGCCATGTCTGTACATGCTAGGCTCGTCAAGTCAACCTAAGTGTTTCGCATGTGTCCCGAGGCCATGTCTGTACATGCTAGGCTCGTCAACACCCGTTGTATTCGAACGTTAGAATCTATCACACCCGATCATCACATGGTGCTTCGGAACGACGAACCTTCACAACGGTGCACAGTTAGGGGGAACACTTTTCTTGAAATTTTAGTGAGGGATCATCTTATTTAAGCTATCGTCGTTCTAAGCAAATAAGATGTAAAACATGATAAACATCACATGCAATCAAATAGTGACATGATATGGCCAATATCATTTTGCTCCTTTTGATCTCAATCTTCGGGGCTCCATGATCATCGTTGTCACCGGCATGACACCATGATCTCCATCATCATGATCTCCATCATCGTGTCTTCTTGAAGTTGTCTCGTCATCCATTACTTCTACTACTATGGCTAACGCTTTAGCAATAAAGTAAAGTAATTACATGACATTTATGTTGACATGCAGGTCATAAATAAATTAAGACAACTCCTATGGCTCCTGCCGGTTGTCATACTCATCAACATGCAAGTCGTGATTCCTGTTACAAGAACATGATCAATCTCATACATCACATATATCATTCATCACATCCTTTTGGCCATATCACATCACAAGGCATATGCTGCAAAAACAAGTTAGACGTCCTCTAATTGTTGTTGCAAGTTTTTACGTGGCTGCTATAGGTTTCTAGCAAGAATGTTTCTTACCTACGCGAAAACCACAACGTGATATGCCAATTTCTATTTACCCTTCATAAGGACCCTTTACATCGAATCCGATCCGACTAAAGTGGGAGAGACAGACACCCGCTAGCCACCTTATGCAACTAGTGCATGTCAGTCGGTGGAACCAGTCTCAAGTAAGAGTACGTGTAAGGTCGGTCCGGGCCGCTTCATCCCACGATGTCGCCGAATCAAGATAAGACTAGTAACGGCAAGTAAATTGAAAAAATCGACACCCACAACTGCTTTGTGTTCTACTCGTGCATAGAAACTACGCCTAGACCTAGCTCATGATGCCACTTTTGGGGATCGTAGCAGAAATTCAAAATTTTCTACGCATCACCAAGATCAATCTATGGAGTAATCTAGCAACGATGGGAAGGAGAGTGCATCTACATACCCTTGTAGATCGCTAAGCGGAAGCGTTCAAGTGAAC